>NC_034409.1:23799998-23875301 GCF_002078875.1 Numida meleagris | reverse complement strand
ATGAGGTCTCCCCGGAGCCTTCTCTTCTCCAAACTAAACAAGCCCAGTTCCCTCAACCTTTGCTCATAGGAGAGGTGCTCCAGCCCTCTGATCATCTTGGTGGCCCTCCTCTGAACTTGTTCCAAGAGCTCAGCGTCCTTTTTGTGCTGGGGGCCCCAGGCCTGGACACAGTACTCCAGATGGGGCCTCACAAGAGCCAAGTAGAGGGGGACAATCCCCTCCCTCTCCCTGCTTGCCACTCCTCTTTTAATGCAGCCCGGAACATAGTTGGCCCTCCGGGCTGCCAGCATACACTGCTGGCTCATGTCCAGCTTCTCGTCCACCAGGACCCCCAAGTCCCTCTCCGCAGGGTTGCTTTCAAGTACTTCTTCCCCCAGGTTGTATAAATACCTGGGATTGCCCTGGCCCAAGTGCAGCACCCTGCACTTGGTCTTGTTGAACCTCATTAGGTTCTCATGGGCCCCCTTCTCCAGCCTGTCCAGGTCCCTCTGGATGGCTTCCCTTCCTTCCAATGTATCGACTGCACCGCTCAGCTTGGTGTCATCTGCAAACTTGCTGAGGGCGCACTTGATTCCATCGTCTATGTCATTGATAAAGTTAATACTTTATGTCATACGTTATGTCATTGATGAAGTTAATACTTAATGAAAAGGTGTTTCTGTGCAGAATCTGATTTATGTTGTCCTTTGGTGGAAACAGGTAGAATTTTCTTTCCTTCCAGTTATGGTGAAACAAGAATAATTCTGGTCTGTGGGGACCAGAATGTAACAAAGAAATATACTGATTCAGGACACCAGAACAAATCATCTCAGAGCGTAATTAGGACTAGTGCCTGACCTATTAATTATAACTTATCATTCACCTAATCCTCATTGAATATTGTGATTTTAGTAAAAGCCTTAAGTAATCAAATCCAAGAAGTTCAAACTGAGTGATGTCAATCTGTGCTTGACTCACATAACTGTGTTCCTGTCTAAGAAGAAAAATGTGCTATAAAAAAGCCATATAAATGTATGAAAACGGTATTAGAAATAGTTCTACTGTGCATAAATAAATAAATAAATAAAAAGCAACCTGGAAGCTGAAACTGTATTTTGTGAACACAGAAACTTATAAATACTGCAGAAATAAAATGATCACCCCAAATAAGTTGCCAACATCTTGCAGCTGCATGCTGACAGTTAACTTCTCAAACATTTGAAATAAAGTCTAATCAATTACTTCCATTACCTGAGTTTTACACCACTGTGGTCCACTAGCAGCAATGTTGCTATGCATAATTTACATCCTGGTAAACTGATGAGAGTAGAATTTCGTCAGATAGGTTGTTCAAAAGAGGGATTGTAAATAAGAAATTCAGAAACAAAGTTTAGATTGAGCTTTATCAAGTTTCATCAGTCGCCTGACAACGGAGCTGAAAGAACAATAGAAAAAATTCTGCATGTTTCTGTTCCTGTCATTTATTGGGCAATAGATTAGAGCCTAATTTTTATGTATAAGACACAGTTTTTAATGCCTCTTTTTTTCTGCACTGCTCAGGCAGTGGAGGAAAGGTTTTTAAATTCACAAAAAAAGCACTTTAGAATGGTAGCTCTATGATATATTTCCTGGAACAATAATACTTACCATGCTTGGACTTTGACCCCCATCGCAATTAGTATCCTAAATTCTACCATTACTTCTTAAGGTTTTCTTTTCTTTTTTTTGCCAAAGCATACGACTTTGATCTTACTATGCTTAAGTTAATGTGTTATAATCCTTCAGTTAATTAAAAACTGTTGGCTTTGTTTTGATGAAAAAATTCATTTTCTTCAAAGCACACAAAGATTTACATTATTTACATTACAAAGAAATTTATGTTATTACCACAGTAACATAAACATCAATAAACAGGAATTGTGATAAAATATAAAATAGAGCACCTGATGTGCAACGAGTGTAAGTATTCCATGGAAAAATGCAGGGTAGAAATATTTGCTTACCTGATGTAGGAAGGCTCAGATTTAACCATAAGCACACACGAAGGTCAGGTGACCAATATATCAATCCTAGAATATTTTAGTTTCATTAAGATAAAAAAAAAATCTTCCAATAAAATTCAGCTTTATTATAGTTCAAATGAGACGGCTGTATTTTTCTTACAACAGAGTGAACAAACTTTCTGCATTATTAGAAGGCATATCTTAGTGTACTCAGCAGTATGAGTTCCTACTGCTATCAATTCAGATGCAGTTATCAGTTAAGTTTGCAATTACAAAAGCTGACAACACTTCATGAATGTTATCTGTGTAAATATTAATATATTTACATATTAATATATATGTATATATTAATATGTTATTCATATAAACAATAATGTACCCATGTACTTAGAAAAAAAGTTTTCTTTCCTATATTCTGCTGCAGAATTTTGTTCCCTACTTGTCTGGAGGTCTCCATCTTAATGGTGGAAACCTTTGGAGCCGCTGTTCAAACATACAAAATCCTGCATTGTTACAGAAAATGGAAGGTAGCCTAAAAAACCTACAAAGATGCTATTAACATGAAAAAAATAAAACTTTGCATATTGAAAGTATTTAGGAGTCAAACACTGCAAAGAAGATTTTTAAAGGTGTTTAAGTATCTGGAGAAGAAGACAGACACCCAGCTTGAATTCTCAGAAGAGCCTTAGGTGCTTAGAAACACAGGAGAACACCTGAAAACAACTAAACTGGGAAGCTACATAGATAGCTGCCTTAGGAAACATGGTGCTGTGTACAAAAGAATAACTGCTAAATTAAGTAGAGTACTGTACAGAGACTGTACAGAGCATGTCTTGCCCCTATCAAATCAAATAGATCTTAAAAGAGTCTGGTGAAAAATACAATATGTTCCATACTCGCATAGCACTACAGAAGAAAATAAACTGCTGTGTGTATAGCATTCTTCAGAAAGAGAAAGTAGTTCAAGAAAAAAAAAAGGATAATGTAACTGAAAATGTAAGGCATCTGAGGGAACTATATGTTTTGATTCTCATTTTCTGTCTTTTTTCAAACCAACAGTTCAGTGTGAAAAGAGATGTCAGAAATGTGAGTTATGGCATGCAGATCTTGTTAAAATAATAAACATGTTTTTTAGCAGTGAAGTACAGAATTATAAAATTGTGTCAGATAAGAGGGTGAATTTTCTTAATAAAACATCCAACTGAGAATTTATTGGTTCCAGTAGTCTCATAATCCCAGCATATTAAGATTCCGATGTGGGTAAGAAAAAGTCAACTATAAGTCTCAATTCAGACCACTGGAAACGCATCCCCTACTCTGGTGTTCTGACAAATGTTTTGTCTTTATTTGAATTTTTTATGCCTGTGATATGGTTTTTAGACTTAAGTGGGAGGTTTGAGGTGGAGTTTGCCTGCATATACTTTTATCTTTTTTTTTTTTTTTGAGTAATATGAGCTTTATAGGCGTGTTCTATGGATATGCTAGTAGATTTTTTACCTTAGACCATGTTTCCCAATGAAACATTGTTACATCACATTTCCCTGATTTTCCTTGATCTTTGTACAAAATATTATTTTCTCAAGTTAAGCATCCTTTATCAGCTTTGCAGGAAAGCTTCATATCAAATATTAATATGCAAGGCAGAGCTGCCAGTACTAAGAACACTACTATATATATATATATATATATAAATATAATCTAGAATAACATAATATAAACATTAAAGATGTTCTAAAATTTTTCCTGAGTATCTACATAAATTTGACTATTATTGAAGACTCAATTTCCTTAGACAGATAAAACTTCCTGTGTTGTAATAAACAGTATAAACTTCTAGGAATTTATTTAATTAGTCTGAGTACTTTGATAAATTAAAATAAAGTATATTCCACTATGGTTTTAATTCATCTTGGGAAAAAAAAAATAGCTCTGAAACTTCACAGAGGTACTTGTACTGATCTAATGTGATGAGATTACATTACATTGCTTCTAGTAGTTATTATCTTGAAACAAATTATTTTGAGGCAAAACCCCAACTTTCTTCAAAATGCATATCCAGAAGCATGTTCTTTTTTATTGTACTGGCAGACTGTCAAAATATTTTGGCTGATACACAGGGAACAGTCTTTCAAATTATCACTTGCAAGCTTGGCCATCCAGGCGTTCCTTGCTGAGAGTCTGACAGTGAGGTTGTAAAGGACATAATGTAACTTTGTCTAATACTAGCTCACAGTCTGACAGTGTTTGCTACATCCTCGCTCATTCTCTTCATTTAAGTAAGAGGATTCAAAAGAGTTTTCTGTATGAGAACAAGAAGAATGTGAGTGGGATCCTTAAGCCTTCGTTGTTGTTTTGTTGATCTTCCTCCTTTTATAACCCCAAAAAGGAGTTGTGTTACTGTGATGGTGGCCTTACTTTCAGTTTTTGCAACTTTCATCTCTCCCACATGCAGCCAGTTAACAATTCCCTGAGCATCCTTATCAGCTATGGACAGCAACTACTGCACTGTGCAGGGTTGCTTAGGAACAAAATTGATGCTCTTTGGCATGGTGGATTACAGCTGCAACTCTCTTGTCCCCAAACTCCTCTGCTTCCCTCAGAGGAATGAAAAGATTGAAGACGCTTTCCAAATCTGACTTTGAAGAGAATATATACATTTTTGGTTTCTATTATCTAATCTCTTCAGTGCTGGTAAATAGCAGGTTCAGAGTTGTGACCTTTCCACTGAAAGAACTGTAGTATTGAAAAGTCTTCTTTAGTAACAACCCCTTTAACAAGAACTTCATGATTTAAATACCAGTGTATCCTGTATACCTTAAATAATTGAGAACTTTTAGCTTTTCTAAGCTTTTTTGTTTGACTTTGGTTATTGATGTACTTGTTTAAATAATCAAATCAAATTCATGATGAGAATTAGGGACAGGTAGAACTAGACAGACAGAAGGTGTAGACATTCTCATGCGCTTACTGAGAGCTAGAAAAGTTAAAGGTACAACTATTTCTTGTGCTTATTTGTTATAGGTATTGATCTAAAACATTAGATTGAATATTTCCATCGTAAACTCTCCAGCGACAGAGAATTTAGTTAGTATCAATAGCATTACTTTTTTTTTTTTGCATCAGTTAGAAAATTTCAAAGAGTACAAATTGAAGCTCCCCTGCAGACAGATAATTTATAGTAAATCTATCTTCAGACTGGCTTAATGATTTGATGAGCTTGATATTTATTTTTCAAGTGAGAGGGAAGCTAAAGTTTTCATCTGATTTGCTTGTAAACACACTAATCAACCTATAGGGTGTTAATATGTGTCAAAAAGTGCTGAGGTTTGGAGAAGAAAAATGTGTAATCTATGGTATGTATTGTACATTTCTGGACCATGTGCTACTTTTGGCACCTTCACCCAAGCAAGTCAGATTGTTGAGGAAATGGTAGCTGCTGAAAGACTGCCCCCCAGAGCATTGTTGTCATTATCATTCATTTAACCTACAGTTTCTTTCCTTGAGGGCCCAAACTTTTGAAATGTCACATGTTAAATCATTCATGGGTGAGGCAATGTTGCTAGTCACGCTGGTGAGCCCTTCAGCACGCTTCATCCTCTGGCAGTACTGGCGCAACTGCAACAGCCTGTCTCCTCTGGGGACAGGCACAGCTGCAGATCACAGATGATGCTGACTAGTTGTGTCTGGCACGCGCAGCCAATGATTTTAGGAGACACCTTATCTTACATATGTAAGATAAAAAAACTAGTTGTAGGAGAGGGAGGTAGGAACCAGTTTTGTCTCAGGACTCAAAAAGACTGAAGGAGGGTGCCTGCCTACTGCACAAATCACTTTGGAGGCGGCTGTCTTCTCCTGGCCACTGTCTTTCCTGAGCCCTGCTCACACCATGAGCGCACTGTCGGGCAGTCAGTAATCCAGTGAGGAGATTTACAGTGGGTTTGACTCTGCAGTAGGAAAGAGGCTGTATTTTTTGCAACACGTTTCCACCATAGGGAAAAGGTTTGTGAACTATATTTTGCTATGTAGCCACCAGCTTTAGTGTGTGGTGTTTGTTACTTCTTTGCAAATGAATTAAATAGATACAGAGAAAAGGGATAGATGATAGTGTTAAGAATCTAGACAAGATGCTGGCCTAAACTATGGAAATGGATCCAAAGAAGTGTATTTGAAAGACACTGATAGCAAAAGGCTGAAAACAAGTTGGTCCGTCTGATCACTGTCAACGGTGTGTCTTCTGCCTTAGGATACTTTCTGATACCTATTTTCCATCTTACTAGCTATACTAAAAAGTTCCTTTGTTTTCAGAACAAATAAATCTAAATACAGCAGAAAAGTTTCTTTATATTCAATATGTTTACAGCTCTTTTTCCAGTCCTTATGTTTGTGTGTATAGTCACAGAATATATAGATCATGTTTTAGACAGGAGGAGGAGTTAAAGGGGACAATCAGGACATACTGTAGAAAATAATGATTAGAGTGGAATCTGGAGAAGGAACTCAAGTTTATTTTTCTACCAGTTGTGCGCCATCCTGCCCTAACTTACTCCTCCAAAAGTTAAATCCTTCTAAACTAGTCATCCTTGTCTCACTTAAGAGGTAATGAGGAGAAGCAGGCATCTGGAGGTGCTTATTTCTCTCCACTGAGTATAACTGAAATTTATTGTTATTCGCAGAGGCATTAATTTAAATTGAAATATTCAAATTCTAGGTAAAATGTATGAGATAAATTCTGAACCTCCGTGTCTAGCTGGTTTGGTCTAGTCACCTTGTTCTCAGTTGCATAATTTCAAAAGGCCTATAACGTATTCCTTTCAAAGAATCATAGCAGAGTACATGCTTGGGATTTGATGATAATTTTCACTTTATAAAAAAATTAATGTCTTCTACTTTTAAACTCAGAATAGTCTTTTCTTTCTTTCTTTCTTTTTTTTTTTTTTTTTTTGGTATAACTCTCAAGGCCACTTCCATGCTTTTGCCATTTATTTTTGCTTTTTCCAATCAAACAAAAAAAAAAATTAAGAGAAAATATAATGAAAAACTTTAATGTTTCTGCTATCCAGACATTTAGATAAATCCATTTTCAAATCCATTGACATTTTCTGCATGAAAGAAGTGTTTATTCAAATACCAGTGCTTTGTAAGTTAATGTGTTGAGTGCTTGATGACGTTAACTGGAAAGTGATGCAAACTACACCTTTTCTGAATGGAAAACCTAGAGACTGATTCACGGTCCATTTTTAAAGTGCCTCCAAACAAAAGTATTTGTCTCACAATGAGTTGCTGCCAGATACATTCCTACATGTCATAGCTGTAGTGTTTTCGAGGAGGAGTCAGATCTCAGTACCACAGTTTGCATTGCCAATGTGTAGCTCTGAAGCAGACTGAAAATATTAGAGACACGCTAAGCTAAATTTCACCAGGGACACTCTTCTCATTGCAGTACTCATTTCCATATTTAATTCAATTTTAAAAGTTACCATTTTCTTTTACTTAGAGCTGCCTCCAGACTGAAGCACTGCAGAGGCTTGAGGGCAATGAGAGAGGATTATGGTTAAGGTTTCTTCAGAATTTCTATCTTTCTCATTAGCCTTCTGATCTTTGTTCCCTTCTGTGTAAATCATACAAATCTCTCTAGTGAGAAAATTCTGTAATTTCATAGGAAATACTGTTACTCACAATGATTTGGTTTAACTCATTTTAGTTCTTCTATATGTTCTGCTCTTTCAGAGCAGCAAATCTCAAATTTGCCAGCTAGTACAGTTCTATCCTACTGTGAATTAACCACATTTCCTTCAGTATATTTGTCTTTTCTGTAAGATTTCATGAAATTATGTTGCTTTATGCATTAAATGGCATATTAAACTTTTTTTTTAAATGAAAACAGATGAATAAATTGGAGAGTAAATAGTATTCCCTCTTTCCCTCCTCAACTGAGCAGCTTTATCATAAACTTCCAAACAAGTTCTAAAGAAAGAGTGCTATCCTGCACCACTACAGAAAGTTTGCTTCTCCTTTAAGGTGAAACAGTGGTTATTTCTTGATTTGAGGATAATAATTCTGATTTAACTATATATAAATATGTGTGTATATAGATGTATAGCACTCCTCCCATTTACTGTCCCAGTAAATGCTTTTTGTAAGCTTGTGGGCTGATGATGTTGATAGGAGAGAATGCAGGCTCTTTCTTAATCTTCTTGCCCTATTCTAAGTTGTCCTTTGAGTAAGTCCTTCTATGAAGACATGTTTATTCCCATTCACTGTTCTGAGACTGGAAATGATATTTTTAGTCTGCCAACAACTTTTTCACTGTCTTAAGAAACAAATTGAGAACATGGACTCATGGAACATGTATGCAGAGAAATTATTTAGCTAGCTAGCTTGTTGGAAATTAAGAAATAGAAAATTTCAATTTTAATAATCAAATAGAAGAAATAGAAATCTGTACTACTTGTTCTTCACAGGAGGAGCCTGGTAATGACTGTTGTTCTGCACTGTGGTGTGGTGTGAGGTGAGAGAGTGATAGTGCAGGCTTCTTTCTGGCTCTCAAAAAGAAAGGGCCAGTGACGAATGGCTTCATAAAATACCATTTGTAATAAGGTAGAATGGCTCTGAAGTCTTATGTCCCTTCAGATGTTGGGAACTGTAGGATTAGATGGACCTCAGATGGATTTTCCCATGGCATGGAGTACAGACTGTAAGAGAAGATTGTCCTTTTTGGTTCTTTGAGCTACTGTACATTTTTTGGTTTTGTTTTGCAAGAAACCGACCCTATTCTTAAAGGATTCTCTCATCATCTTTCTGTGCTTTTAGGCAAAGGCAAAACCACGCAGGTGATATAATCACTAGTACTGGGTGGGAGCTGCAGGCAGGCTCCTCTGACACAATGAGCTGCTCAGCTGCTGCACAGAGAAGAGATTTGTGCAGCACAGAACAGCCTGAAGCGGGGCTGGACAGGCAGCACAGGGCTGCACCTGCTGAGGGCCACTGGTACATGGACACTAGCTCCTCTCTGTATAGCGTTTCCCCAGGCACATTCACTACAACAGCACTGTGGGGCCAGGAAGAAGGACAATGTAGCTGCTATCAAGCCTTCTTTACTATAATGTAAAAATTTGATAACTTACTAGTCTATTAATTTCCTGTTTCTAAAAGTCTGTGAATGAAAAACACTTACTCTTTATTATTTTTTTGTTAAAACGTAGATCAAACATCTGAAATGAAATGAAATGAAACATTTTGATTGCTTGATCTGAATAGTTTTTGAGATTTCATTTCAAAGCAGTTTTGATTTTTCATGCTTATGTGTAATGGAGGATATAGTTAAAAAAAACAATGCTGTGAAGAAGCCATTTCATCTTGTGATGAAAGGCCTCATTCCAGCCATATCTGTTCTGTTCTTTTTTTGACTGAGAAAAACGATTAGAAAAATTAATGGCAAAATAGCCATTAATGTGTACCAAGCACAAAATATAAAACATCTGCCTTGAGAAGTCCTTAAGCTGTAGAATGTTGAAAGCTGAGGAAGTCTATATCACTGTATTCTTGCCTTTTTTGTGTGTTTGTTTTATCCTTGTCATTTGCTTCTGGCCACTGACAGAGAGAGGGCATTGAACTAAAATGGATCCTTCAGCTGACCCTGAATGACCACTCATGCTCTGAGTTAATGGAAATGACATAGCTGTGGCTTGGATCAGGCTTAGATTAAAGAATTAAACTGTTTTACACTTTTTTTCTTCCCAAATTATTTTTACAGCACCATGGGCACTGGGTAAAAGATTTTCTTACAGTAAGAAGGGTCTGAGGGCCAAAGAATATCACAGATCTTGAAAACCACAAATAGGAAAACAGCTGCTTTGAACTCAGTTATTTCTTACATTGCTGTTTTATTTATTTATATAATAAAACGTCATAATCTACAAGGTGCTAAGAACTTATGTCAGCTTTGAAACACTTAATAAGCATTTCAGTGAAAAATGCATAAACGCTGCAGCACTTGTGAATGCTGAATACCCCATAGGATTTAGTGCTATTCACTCAATCCAAAGCCAGTGTTAATCAGAGACTTGGATTTGACATGAGAGAACTTTGCATCTATCTTGTGTATGAACATCTCTAGCAATGTATTAACCAGGACAATAGGGTTTAAAAAAAATAGAAGCTGCTGCAATATGCATATTGCTATCAGTAACTTACAGTTACTGATATGTTCAGGTAGGGCGGAAAAAGCAAAAAAATAGGGTTTTGTTTTATTTCTTGAAGCACCACTTCATCAGTGAAATAGTAAGATAAGTTACTCCAGCCTCTGATGTAACTGGTTTACTTTATCTATGGATTATCAAGAGGAAACTCTTCATGGAAAGCAAATAATATAGCACTTCCTCTTGTACAGAGGTTGTCACATGTGGGATCTTTTCCAAATTATTAAAAAAAAAATTGATCATAACCAACATTGGGTTAGAGAATTTGCTTAGAATTTTTTACAGATAAAAAAGAAAAAAGTTGTCTTATTTTTTTCCTTAGCTTAAGAAGTCTTAACTCACAGAAACTTTCAGACAACCTTGAAAGGATGTCACACGTCACAGAACATGACAGCCAGAGCTGATGTAACTAATTTTGGGCTGGTATAACAGTGCTATTTAGAGCAATAAATTATTTGTCTGTTGGTTGATCTGTTTACTAAAGCAGTCAGTGAAAAATGTGCCATATAAGATATCTCTTCATTATCCTGCTAGTATAAAGGACTTTTAAACTGATAATTCTGCCTATAGTTTGGTATTGTCTTACTTAACTATATTAGGATAAGGTCATCTGTGTTATAAATGGATATAAAGAAGAAATATACAGTTCTCTAACAACAATCTGTCAAACAATCTGATAAAATGAATGACTAAGACCCATACCAAGGACACAATGGTTGTTCTGTGCACTTCTTTGCTTGCTTGCTTTTCCACATTAAAATACATCACTCCCAGTGAGGTCTACACTTCATTAGGCTCCTCCCATACTGATGACCATTAGCTTAATTATTTTTTTATTGAAAAACAAATAAATTTACATTTAAATTTCTTTTCAGGAACGACAATATTCTGAAAGTCCTGGAAGAAGGACCAAGAGAGATTAGATTTTATTCTCAGATTTTAATCCATTTTACAGCATGTTACGGCTTTGTTGACATGGATGTACTGCACGAGTGACTTTATGCATATTCACAAATGTTTCTTGTAAGGAATTAGCTTAGAAAACAGTAATCACATAACATGCATAAAGTAGTTTTGTGGATAAACACAAATCTTTATCCTCATTGCCTTAGACAGGATGTTGATTTAAAAAATGAAAAAAAAAATACAAAATTCTGGTGGCATTTACTCTTACAGGAACTTACCAGTCACTTTATGTCTGATTTCTTTTCTCTCTGAGAAATTTATTTTTCCTTACTTCATTTATAATTTTTTCTTATTTTTCTCTTTTCCTCTTGAATCTCACACTTGAAGAAAAAAGGGGTAGAATTCAGGGATGTTTAGGTGTGACCCTAGGTGAGATGATCAAATATTTATGTCCACATTCTGGTGAGTTAAATAACTTTCAGGACTTGCTCATTTCTTCAAAACCATCTAAAATGGAAAAAGATCTGCATGTACACGTGAAAAATGTGTTCATTTTAGACTTGAATCCCATTCCAGGACAACAAAATGGACTGACAATTGTATCAGACCTATGTTGTTTGCTTTCTTCTTCAGATTTGGGGTGCAGTCCTCTATAGTGGTCTAATGCAGTTAATTGCTCTTTATTCAACTTTCAAGCTTTTTTCCCCAAAGTACTTTTTCCTAATTGCAGTGGCCACTCAGAAAATGACAGCATCTTTCCCAGGAGAAAGTACACAGAATCTATTGAACACGTCACCTGAGAACTTAAATTCACGTACCCATATTCTCATTATAGTTACATTACAGTCACTTCTGTACTTTTGCTTTAAAGAGCTTATACTCTTTAAGGTATAACCTCTGCAAGAAAGTGTTGTATGTTTGTTTGTTTGTTGTATTTAAACGTAGGTGAATATTTCTATGCTAACTGAATACAAAGAGGGAAACCATACAAAATTCACAGCTTTTAAATCCTCTGTCCTTGTTAGTGCATTTAACAATCATTGAAATTTATAGCTCAAATTCTATTCCAAGATATAAAATACTGCTAGGAAAAAAGAAATAGAGGAATATTATGGACTAAGTAGTGAAATGAAATTAGAAGATCTATGGCAAATAAAACTAAATACATACATGTAGTGAACGCTATATCATATGATAAAAAGGTCACTAGAGACTGCAGACTGTACTTATTGATATCATACATAAAAAAAAAAAAAAGGAAAGCAAAGAGAAACATTTTTCATTGGAATGCTTTTTTCTAAGCAGCAATGTAGATAAAATGATGGATAAGTTGATCGTTTCTGCACATGTTTGGGTTTGGAGGCAAAGCCCACCAGAGGCAGTGGAAAGGTTTTCATTTTCTTCAGTGGACTTTAGATCAGGTTTCTAGTTATGTCTTACAGTATATAATCTACCATTTCTATGTCATTAGTTCATCACTTCAAAAGAACTTGTTCTAATGAGTACTGCCCGGTTGGATTTTTTCACACATGAAATCTGAAGTAAAAGTTTTGACCTGCCTTCCTTGTCAGGAATGTGGGCAACTCATTTATGAGGGACTGGTGGAAATGTTAATGAAAGAGCTGAGAACATTTTTTTTTTAATATTAAATGTTAAATGTTTCATGGAAAGGTTTACCTACTTTATGTAATCCACTTCAAAACGCATGTCTCAGATGTCAGTTTAGGACGTATAAATGTGTAAAAAATGCAATTACTCCTCAGGGCTGAGGCAAACTCTGATAGTTAGATGCTGTGCAAGCTTCTGAGTCTAGGCACCGTGACGATTTTGTAGGCATCTCATTAACGGATTGTAGCACTGCATCATGCTCTGCTTTACTTATTTATTGAAAAGATAATGGGAAATAACTGGTTTCTTTGTGAAGTCATAAATAATATGACAGAAGGATATTAAATGCACTGAGATGTAACAGAGAAACTAAAAACTTGTGGGGTTTAGTATTTTATGGTACCAGTTCTCTTTTACCAGTACATGTAAAACCAACAGATATGTTTTAGCTGTTTTTGTGAACAATTACCAATTTAATCAGCTAGTTACTGAAATGTAGGCGTCTTAAATCATAAACAGTATCGCAGTTTTTCTATTTTGTGGTAACACTCACAAGCTACTGAAGAATAAATCTTATTCCTTTGCTTCTCTAGGTCTTTGTCCCTTCTTTTTTCTTAGGTAGCGATAGTTTTTCTCCATTTTCTTGATATGAAATACTTGTTTGACAATATATGAACATTTATGACATTCATTCTTTGCATCTTTTTTTTCTTAGTGGGAGTTCTGACTTCAGACTACTCACAAATCTTCACACACCATCCATCCTGCCTTCCTAGTACTTTGCACACTTGATTAAGTCTAGCCTTTTTTTCTTTTGTGTATGCATGCGCACATGTGTGTGGCTGAACTGAAGAGAATAAAAAAAAGATCCATTTTAGACTTTCATTCCAGATTAGGGAAGCAATATCCCTTCTTGTCTTCATTCCTGTTCTTTTCAATCAGAATTATTGTGTAGTGTATTGTGAATTTCCTCAGGTACACTGGTGATTGAAAAAGTAGCAGTCTCCTTGGATACATGGGTTAGTCTCAAGAGTATTTCTGAATATTGTAACCCCATGATTCTTTAGCCTGTGTTTGATTCAGCTTTTATCATGAAGCTGGTGTTGAAGACAGAGCTCCACAGTAATGCAGCTAGTTCTGTTAAGGTTTGTATACACTGTCTAATTTCGTGTCACCCAAGCACATATCTTTTAAATGTGCTTCTACAAATTGAACAAAGCATTTTTCTTTCAGAAGTAAGAACTTCTCCAAGTTTGGTATTTTAAGTATTGTTACAGCAAACAAGTGTTGAAGCCACCAATGTGTGAACCTCTGACACTGTCCCAGTGTGAATGTTGTCTATGCAAACTATTGTATGTTTTTATAGAATCCATTACCACAGCATCTAAAGACTAAGCTCATCTTCTGAAACATAATCTTTTTATTGGAGGAGTTGCAAGTATCCTTACTTGGATTGCCAAACCTTGCTGATTGCTTATCTCACATACATCAATACTTCAGCAGTGTAAATGAATTGTTTCAGGAGCAGTAATGTGAAAATAGAATGACACCTGATGTGTTGTGCTTCGCTCTACCAGTGAAGTACATTTTTAATTCTTTTTGACGTAGAGGGATGTAGAGGGATGCAGGAAACAGGTGAACAATTCAAGTGACATATATATATAAACAAATTTAAGGGTATAAACAATTTACCATCAACCATTCCAGCTATTATTTTATGCTTATTATTGACACTTTAAATTTCTCTTCAGGGCCAGAAGTGCCATAATGGAAAGGGCACCATGAGTTTTTTACTGAGCAAGAGAGTGTTGACTTGGAGTTCCCAGGGTATTCAAAATACTTTTCAGTTACACTTTATAATTTTGTTGAAGAACAACAAAAAAGATAAATCGTTGATACTGAAGGCATTATTACCACAGAATCATGGAATATTTAAGGTTGAAAGGGGCCTCTGGAGGTCACCTGGTCCAACCTCTTGTTCAAGCAGGGCCACCAAGAGCACATTGTATCTGTACTACATTTGTGAAATGCAGAGTTTCATCCCTGATTGTTCAAATAACTGAAAAGCCACTGGATAAAATGTCACATAGTTCTGGAAAAAAAAAGTACTATAGACACTTAATCTCATACATTTTAGAATACTACAGAATTCCTGATATGGAAATGTAGCAGATGAGATGCTCATATTGTGATCATTTATAGCAAAAATGAGATTACTATATTGTTTCTGAATTACTTGTCAATTTCTGCTAGCTGTTTCATAGGAACTATTATTATTACTAATTTTTTTTTGCACTGAGTCAACTTTCCTACTTTTACAATAGCTGTGCTTTTTCTCCTTGCCTCTGTGGGCACCTAGAAGGGAGAGAGGTAAAATAGCTGACTTATACAGCTTGCAGCTGTATTCCCACAGGTATTTGATGTATCTCATCAAGCATGGAATGACTAAGGATTTACATTTCAGATCATCTTTCAGGGAGAAAAAACTCGAACCAAATGCTTCTCTTTAAATGTCAGTTCTCCAATGTGAAGAAGCTGTGGACTTCTCACATGAAATGTTCTACTATTTGAAGACTTACCAAGAAGTTACTTCTTGAAGCTACTATTTTTGTAATAAATTAAATGATCCAGGATGCAACCTGGGGGCCTAATTTTTATACTACGTATATGTCAACGTAACTCTTTTTTTTGGACTGACTGAAAGGTTGATGAGAGACAGAGCTTTTAATGGATTATTTCTAATCCATCTAATATGAATAGCAACCCGTTCAATTAACCAGCCACACAGGGATAATGGAGGATAATAAATGAAGATCTTTGTCTGGAGTTGCAACTAAAAGAGATAATAGACAGGATCACTGACATATTTTGCTACAAGTGGTTTGTGGTAGAATAACTCTGCGTTCATTACTTTCTACGTTTAATACTGTTGAAAGCTGTTTCGCCAGTATTTCCAAATACCACGCTTCATGAAGAATGAGTATAACATGCTTTGGTAAATGCTGGGTCAATTTTTCTTGAAAATAATATACATTAAAATACCGTATTAAAATTCTAATTATCAGAAGCAGTAGATGTACATTAATCCTATAAAGTATTAGATGCATTTTTATTATACGTTTGACTTCTTTCTTTTGAGATAGCCTTTACAGACATAGATACCCAATATTCACATTGCTGTGTAGCTTAATCTCATCTCTTTGGTGCAGCCACAGGTCTTGTATAAATTGACTGAAATAAAAGAATGTAACATACTTTTATATGATAAGTTTTACTATGGCTAAAAAGGCATGAAGTCAAAGCATCTCTCAAGCATTTGCTTCTTCAAAACCAGAGGTAAACTTTTTCCAGTATATATGATGTACTAAAGTGCAATAAACACTTTTCAGCTGTGAACCACTTTATCAGGAGAACTGTAAAATTATAAGGGTTAATTTAAAAGTCAATAAAAATAAATGCTACACTAACATCTTATATTTTTTTAGAACACAACTTGAGCAAAAAGAGTTGAACACTGTAATTAGACTTTCCAGATAACCAGTGGGACAATTCTGTTTCCATCCCTGAGAAAATATCTGATTATCAGACAATGTATCATTGTGAGTTCCCATATTTTTCCTACTGCAACTCTTTTACATTGTGTAAATATTTATTGGAAAATGGCTCTAACTATGAAGCCTTCCTCTTTGCGTTTGTATTACAATGAGCAAGTGCATACAACAGAACAAAACTATTCCATCAGAAGAGGCAGAGGACACAGCCTCAACATTTCACAGAAGCTTAACCTAAAAGGTATTCTCACAACATCCTGTCCTTGTGAATATTACCTTCTAGAATATGAACTTCCAGTATGCTTTTTTTCAAAGATGGCCTGCATATTATATGTTCCTCCTTTTATATCCAATTCATTTTCCCATATTGTGTCACATCTTTGCAAAGATGTCTATACTTTGCAAAGTAGCTAAGACCTTTCCTGGCTTTTACTTGAGAAGCTTGTAGTTCCCCAGACATCTGTCTTCAGGAGACAACACTGTTACATCTCTCTCTCTTTCAGAACAAGGTATGAGATACCTGAAAGCTAATTTAGAGTGTTTGAATTTTTCTTCCCTACACACTTTTAAAAAATGTACTCTGTATACATTTCATTTATAACAAAATTTATAACCAGTATTCTCATAGTGTGTGTAACTATGTGTTTATGTGTACACTCAAATGATACAAATATATTATCATATAAATAAGTTACATACGCAATTACACTATATATTCTTGCAGCACACCATACATATGCTTCAGTATGTTCAGAAGCATTCAAATTTTGAAATCAGCTACAGCTCATTCTTTTTCTAACTGCTTGTTATTTTTGTCTGCTACAGCAATATCTCCTTTTTCTGAGTATTTTATTTTTGCCTCACTTAATTTCAGTAAGATTTCTTGCATATGTAAGTACTCAAAATGTAAGGATTGCTGTTTCTAGATTCTGACTCAGACGTTAGCTAAATAGTAACATCTCTACCTTGGATCTCTCTTTTCTTTTGAATTGGCAGGGAGCCCAGGAGTTTTCCTCATCGAAGGCATGTTCACAGTTTTTAGCCTACTTTCATGCTAATTTGATCTTGTAATCACAAAATTAATCAAAATCTTTCCCATTGTGTAAAACTAAAGATAACATTAAAAAAATCATTTTGGAACATATTGAATATAAATTAAGTTGACTATTAATGACAGAAAAATAATTAAAGTTGTGTCCTGTAGGCAAGTGGTGACTAAATTAGTAGCTTATTCAAAGCTCATTGAGTATTCCGTTGACTTCAGAGAGTTATGGATTAGGTCTCAGTAAAGAATCCTTACTAGAAAAAGACCTCAGAAGAGTGGAAAAATGAGGTAGCTTTAGAAGTATAAGTTGTAGCACAGTTCAGTCATCAGCCATAGAAATGATTAGATTTGGGCAAAAGATGTAGAAAAAATAGAGAAAATGCTTGATAAAGGAGGGTTTATTCTTTTGCATTTCCTTATAAAATCATCTTGTCCTTGTCGATATTATATTGTGCAATACAAATTTCCAGAAATGCTTTTTTCAAAGGTAGTCGACCTTCCTCCTTTTGTATCCAGATTGTTGCTTCTATGGCATTCTGTGCAATAGCAAAATTCAGGACTACATGAAGCTGATTGTGATTCAGTTCTGGAAAATTCAAAAGAGAAGCCTTGTCAGGTAGTATAACGTTCCCAAATGGTGAGGAAAAAGAACAGAATAATTTCAGAAGAAGAGTTCAAGACCTGGAAGCGTAGTTGAATGTTAAGGTCCCCGAAGAAGCTTTTTTTCATTAGGTCATGAAAGATCCAAGGAGATTTTGAAATTTGCTGGTTCCCTTCCCATGCTAGCATAAGCTGAGGACAGCAGAATCAGCACACAGCAGGACAGCAAGGTCACAAGGAGGAAGGCGTCACCAGGTGGTGCTCTTGTCCATCATGGTCCTTGTTCCTGGCGCTTTGTATGTGACCGTATGTTCAGTCTTGGGAAGATGCGTAGAGCTGATCACCTAGTTTGGGGTTATGGAAGACCTTAGATATGTATTGGAGGGAATAAGGTGGAAATATTGTTTATTAAACTTGTGTTAATACAGAAGAGAAAGAATGTATACAATGTGATTATATGTCAAACTATGTGTCAAATAAATGGCAGGCCGAGGCAATGTCGAAGCTAAAAACTTAAGGATTGTTTTTATGATTCTATATAAATATAGGAACATTTTGCATGGTTCTGAATTTTAAGCTATGCTGCCATAAAATCTGTGGAAAAAACATTTCATTATTTCCTCCGTCATTTTTAGAATCTATGATTATGAATGCTTTAATGCTTTATTAACCCTTGCTTTTGACCTGTATTAAGAGACTTTATAGTTCTTAGGAACTCATTTTTTTTTTTCCAGAAATTCCCTACATCATGCAGTTTCTCATGTCATGGAAGTTTAAAAATATACTTGTGTTTAAGGGCTACTTGTGGTTGGAAAATTCTTGAAAGAAAAAATCATTTATGCTTGCAAGTACATAGGAAAGCTATCTGCTTCATAAAATCCCTGAACTGGAAATAAATGGAAGCTGAGGCAGTAGTAAGGGAAAGCATGAAATATATTCCCTTGTTTTTCTCTGGTTTCTCTGCATTCAGTAATAGCTGCAGATCCTGGCCTAGATATATCTTTGTTCTTATGTTCCAAAATTCTTATGTCACTTCAAAACCAGTGGAGCACGAGTTTGCTGTGTTTTGGGTAGATGCATCAAGCCCTATGTGCTATGGAAATGGAGATTCCAAAATTCCAGAATGTCCCCAGTGTCACTGCTTTTGAGTCACCAGGAGTTCACTGAACTAACAAAATATTAGGAATTCAATATGTCATCATCACATCATCTCCAGTTCTGCCAGTTTTCAGCTCACCATAAATACCATATCAACATAAACTTTTGCCAGGAAATTTCCAGTTAGCATTATATGTCTTACTTATTGCATACTTAGTCTGAGGAATATTTTTTTTTAATGAAAAATAAATATGTGTGGCATTTCTTCGTTAATGAAAAAAGTTAAAAGTAATATTGGGCAGAAAAACGGGTGGATATTACAATGAAAAATGATTCTCCAACATTATATTCTGTACTCAGCAATGATGAGGTTGCACCTTGAGTACTGTGGAGCGTGTTCAGAGGAGGGCAACAAAACTGGTGAGAGGTCTGGAGCACAAGTCTTATGAGGAGCGGCTGATGGAACTGGGATTGTTTAGTCTGGAGGAGGCTCAGGGGTGACCTTATCGCTCTCTATAACTACCTGAAGGGAGGTTGTATTGAGGTGAGGGTTGGTCTCTTCTCCCATGTAACTAGTGATAGGACTAGAAGGAATGGCCTCAAGTTGTGCCAGGGGAGATTCAGGTTGGATGTCAGGAAAAATTTCTCCAAAAGAGTGGTCAGATGCTGGAAAGGGTTGCCCAGGGAGCTGGTGGAGTCACTGACCCTGGAGATGTTCAAGAAACGTTTAGATGTTGGACTAAGGAACATAGTTTAGTGGGGAAATATTGGTGGTAGGTGGATGGCTGGACTGGATGAATTTAGAGGTCTTTTCCAATCTTGGTGATTCTATGATGCTATGATTACTTCTATTGATTTATTTGAAAGGTTACTACTGATGAAAGATGCCGGAAATGTCTTCAAATTGAATAGCTTCCACAGGATACTGGGAATGTGTATGTTAACTTTTTTTTATTATTGTCATCTATAGGGCTGTAAGAACTAAAAGTTAATGTTTTTGATCTTAAAGCCAGTGACTTTCAGAAGACTTTTAAGAATTTAAAGCTATTAACTTATTAGAAAACTGACATTTTAGAACTCTTGATAGACCAGATAATGAATAAATAAGTAACTTTTCATGGCACAGTTTTGTTCAAAGTACCGCAGCTTTTTAGTTGAAGACATCACATAGATACAAAGGAAATGTTTATGTTTTAAAGACTGCCAAGTAATTATCAGACTGTAAGTAAGACTCTTGATTCTTCATAAATTCTGTTTGCTCAGTATGCTCTATATTTCTCCCAAAGTGATACAAAAAAAAAAGTTAATGTTTTAAATGTTTTGCAAAGTCTAAGCTCCAGTTCATGAGAAATCTGAACTGGCTTTTGTGACATCACTATTCCAGGCTCTCTGGCATCCATCATGCCATGCCTGGGCCATAGATTTTAACAACATTGATAGCAGTCTCCTAGTCATGAGTAGGGAAATATCTATTCTATCATTAGTCTCCATGTAGGGGATTAGAGCCTTACTATACCATGTTTTATTTTTGAAGAACAAAATCACAACATTTCAGGTGAGCTTGAAAGGGGCTTCTGGAGATCTTGCCCCAAAACCCCCTGATCTAGGGGTCACCAAGATCAGGCTGCTCAAGGTTGTGTTCAGCCAAGGATGGAGGCTGCACAACCTCACTGGACAACCTGTTCCAGTGTTTGACCACTCCCACAATGAATTTTTATTACACTTACATGGAATTTCCTCTATTTTAATTTCTGCCCATTGCCTCTTTACCTGACTCTAGATACTACTGTGACGAGTCTGGCTCCACATTCTTAACATCTGCACCTCCAATAGGTATTTGCACATGTGGAGAAGATCCCCTTGAGCCTTCTCTTTTCCAGGATGAACAATCTTATCTCTTCTAAGCCTTTTCATGTAACCAATATGCTCAAAGATCTTCATCATCATTGTGACTCTTCACTGGACTTGCTCCAATACATGCATTCCCTCTTATGTGGAGGAGGCCAGTGCTGGACCCTTCACTTCATTTCTGGCCTCCTGAGTGTGGAGGAAAGGAGAAGATCACACTCTTGACCTGCAGGTGATATAATGCTATTCTTGGTGCAGCCCAGAAGAGGCTGTTGACCTTCTTTTCTGCTAGGATTCATCTGGTGGCTTATAGGCCATAGGACCACTCAGGCCTTCTCTGCAAAGCTGCTTCTGCACTCAGCTTGTACCAGTGCATGTGGATTTTCCTTCTCAGGTGCAAAATTTGGCATTTTCGTTTCTTGAACTCTTTGAGACATTGCCTGTAAACGGGCTGTTAAGGTCCCTTTGGCAATACAATGATCTGTTCTATCAACTACTCTTCATGAGTTTTTATTGTCTACAGATTTGCCAAGATTATACTCTTTCCTATCATCTTTGTCATCACTGGTGACTGGCCTCCATCTATACTTGTGCCATTTCTGCGTTTGAGCCCAACAGTTTTGCCAGCTTTCAGCTCACCTGTGTTCATTCATCTAGCCTGAACTTCCTCAAGTTGTCCGGGAGAATGTTATGGGAGACAGTGCTCAAAGCTTGGTAAAGTACAATGAGCAAATATCCCCTCATCCTCTGAGTTTGTCATTTCTTCATCAGCTTTCAGGTTCTTGTGGCATGATTTTCCTATCATAAATTCATGCTGACAATCCCCAGTCAACCTCCTTGTCCTTCCTATGTTTGGAAATGCCCTTCAGGAAGTTTCGCTCCACTACCTTTACAAGGCTTAAGGTAAGGCTTGTAGATCCTTGCATAATGCTTCTTGTCCTTTCTGGATGTAAGTCTTTTATTCTGAAGGTAAACAGCGAAGCGAGCTAATTCAGGATGTTCATTTTAACATACACAGTTATGATATGCAAATATCTTATGACAATCCATATGTATATTTTTGTTACTTTAAGGTTTTTTTTTAATGAGCAAAATAACTTAAAACACTGATGATGTGAGTAGGTGTTGGGCTCATCAGCTTTTTTTGCTTTTATTATCAGAGTTAATCTTTGGGATGTGATAATACTCATGGCACAAAATGCCAGTTAAACTTTAAAAGATTCTTTCAGATGATTTTATGAAAACATTTTCTTACCTTTAATAAGAAATTCCAGAATTCAGGTACATATTTTCTGTTTCTTCTTGGACATTTTTAGCATCGATGTTCCACTCCCTCGGACTTAATTTTGCTGATATTCGCAGCTGCTTGGTTTGTTGACTTTGTTCATGCAGTGAGGAAGTCCAGCAAAATATCTTTGACTATCAGCTCTAAAAAGCCACTTCCGTTGCCCTGACCTCATAGAACAACAGAAGACTGGAGGATAAGAGAGCTATGTCTATACATTTTTTTTTTAGTAGGAAGATGTTTCTTTTTGAAGTGCAACAGATGAAGTAGATGCCAACAGACTAGATTTTAAAGTTAAAAATATTGTATAACTTATAAGTCCACACAAAATAAAAATAAAAATAATGAATGGCCCATATAGGTAGGAACAATATTGTACATGCTACCTAGGTGATTTGGTATCTATGATACCATACCTAAGTGAAACAAAACTTCTATGCCAATTCCTTTGTCTCTAATAGTCATTTTTGTTTTTATCATATGGACAACTTCTTTTTTTTAAAAACTCTAATATGTTTGTCCTTATTGAGTATTGTATCACTTCCTTGTTTCCAGTAGCTATACTGCATTTCTTGTAAAAAGAATTTGTAGTTTCTGTTTGTTTTTTTTTAAAATGAGATTTTTTTGGGGGGGGAGAAGAATTTATTTTCTTTTTTTCTTATTTTGTTCCAAAGTGAGAATAATAATAACTTTTCTCATAAGTCGATCTTAATTGTTCAGCCCAATAGCTTTAGAACAAAGACAACTGTATTTTATAAACAAATAAATAAGTAATCTTACCTTAGTTACATATTGAAAAAAGTTAACATTAGACCTAGAACCTTGAAAATCTTAGCTAAGTAATTTTTCATTTCTGCAAATGACACAAGTGAAAAACATGATATTTTTAGAAAAGATGTTATCGAGAAACAACCACTCTCCTTGTTTTTGTCTTTTAATTCATTATCATATTGGCAGAGATAAAGACAATTTTTGGAAAAAAATCTCTATCTTTTAAATGTGCAGAATGCAACAGTATTCACAGAAGTGCCTTCAAAGCAAGTAAGAGAATTGGAAAATTGGACATTAAGAAGCATTTCCCTTTTATCCAGCCTTATTCACACTTAATTCAATAGTATAACTTCCACTCAACCAGTGCATGAGGATAAGGACATGTAAGAGCCTTTGTAAGACCAAGCTTATAGAGACAGCTTTAGGGTGTAAGAAGCTCGTTTTTGAAGAAACAACACAATTTTAGTGAAATAAAAATCAGAAAATGAGATCACATTTCAATAAAATATCTTCAGGAATGGAAAAGTCTCCTTTTCTTTTGGAGCATAGGAAATGTTAGGGACAGCTGTTAATACACTTTACATGTTAATGACTTAAAAATAAAGTTCAAAGTTAGATAAGATAAATAGGAAAAAGGACACAAAGCTTAAACTATAAACTGATTTTATTTTTTTCTATTTATTTTCTCAAAATCTCAAATATTTTTCAAATCAATAAATAAAAATATTTTTTAAATAAAAAGTATTTTTCAAATCTCAAACTGTCAATTAGAAATTAGTGTTAAGAGAAACAGTTCTGTAAGCAATGTAATGATTAGATGGTCTCACTAATACTTTTGTTTGGTGTGGAGAAAACTGGGAATAAATTTTAAAGACAATCATAAAGTAGATTTCAGGACAAACAGAATAGAAAAAGAGATAAACAATAATCTTCCTTCTATATTTTCTCAAGTGCTACTAACTCAAGTGTTTGAAAACATCAATTATTTGTTTTGCAAAGACAAAAACCCACAAAGCAAATAAACTGTTTCCTGAAATCAGTTTGAACAAGTATTAGGCAATATGTGGCATTTTTCCTCAGAAATCTCACATGGCTCATTATGAAATAATATTAGCATCTGATTATGACAATGTTGGTAGCAAAACTAATTCTTTTTCCTAGTTTTTTCTTGTTTTTTAAAAATAAAAAATCAGTTCATATTTTTTTGTATTACTACTAGAAATGTACAGAAATTTATAAAATTTAATCTGCAGAGACCAATTTCACTCTTATTAATCGAGCATTACCTTGCTGGAGTAGTACAGCTCATTGATTCCTGTACCATGGCTGGACACAGTTGGATTCCAGAGTAACCACGTCAATTTCAGATACCATGAAGCTGTGGTCCGTCTACCTCTTTAGGCCCTGATGATTTTTTTCATTTCTCTGTCTTTTTGGTCAGAATCAAAATTCATCACAGACATGTAAAAGTACCAACAAATACTGAAGAATGCTGAAAAACTCAAAACTTCCTGTCTGTCTACAAAACTCAGGGAAAGGGCAAAAACTGATTAACATTTACAAGCCAGTTAAAATGATAGATTCCAGGTACTGAAAAACAAAAGAAATAGAGGTAATCAAAGTAATTTTAATAATTTCTTTCAATCAAATTTATTTCATTGAAAAATTGGCTTGAAATTATTCCGTGCAAGTTTTCATTTTGCACAGGAATTCTATAAGGAGAAAATAGGTTATGGAAAGAAGCAGGTCTTTCTTATTGGCCATAAATAGGTTACATAGTGAAATGTGCCCACAGCTAAACATGTCCCACGTGGTTGTAAGTAGAAGCTTAAATTACTACTTTGAAGTTGACAGTGTGAGTATCTAAAGCACCTCTGGACCTGCCTCGTGCTTATGAGTTTAAGTCAGATACTCCCACGTAACTGCAAAAAAAGAAGTTGAACCTTCAATGTATCATGTAAAATTTAAAATGGTAGATTTAAGACATAAAAGGTTGCACCTACAGTGTATCCAAAAGTCTATAATACATCTTCAAAACTGCAAGCTCAATTAAAAACCTGAGAAAAAAAAAAGAGATCTGAGAATGCAGAAGAGTCAAACTAGAGACAAAAATATTTGCAAGTAATGAATGAATGAAGAACTTTGATATTAAATATGTGGTGCTTTCTGTTGCATTTATGATTTAGTGCTGTTACAAGTCTGAAAACTTATTCATACTTTAATTTTTAGACAGGAGAGAGCATTTTCATGTTCTGTTTCAGAGCTGCTTTGGTATGAGCACAGCTTGTACTGAAGTCTTGCATATAATGAATTATTTCAGCGCTGAGTAGCTAGTTATGTAGATATACAATAAAGGTTGCTAACCCAAATAAGATATTGAGAATAAAGATAATACAATTTTTTTTTTAATTAAAAGTAATATGAAAATAGGCAGTGAAGTTCTCAGTCTTGATTACATTTGGAACCTATATATTCTCTTACAACGTAATATCTAAGACAGAAGTGAAAACTTATGTTTTGGATAGATGAATAAGTAATATTGTCCAAGCCATACAAACACTGCTATCATGAAAGAATAAAAGGTTAAAGCATCTGTGAAATGCAGTTGCAACTGTTTAGTAAGAATATAAAAAAACTAGAATTAAATTTTAGTGACATAGTGTAATTTATACAGCTTTTTTTTTCTTTTTTTCAGAAATTCAATTTATACAAAACTTGTAGAGGAATTAATGCTTAACCTTACTTATTTCCACCAAACTTACCAACATGTATTCTCTGAATGGGCATTCCATTCCACTATGATCAAATCTGTCACCAGTTGATAGAGTCTCTTTGATATGTTAAATGGGCAAAGTGGTCCCGGAATCTTTCACTATGAATGATGTTTTCCAAACCTCAGTCATTCTTGTGGTTATTCCAAGAATTAATCTTCATTCTTCAGCACTGATCCTAAATTATGTACACAGTATTCTCAGAGCACTCTGTGCAAAGATTAAATTGCAAATAATATGCGTGTACTTGTGATTCCTATGTATGTATTGGAGAATCACATCAGCTTTTTGTCCACAACATGTGTGAGCTATTTAACTGGTTACATCTTCAAGTATAAATTTTGTTTAACTTGAAGCGATTAAGACAAGGATTAAATCAAACAAGAATAAGAATATTTATGCAGCTGAACTGACCTCATTGAGGTACTGAGATTTCAGTAGACACAAGGAACTGTAGAAATACGCTGTCAGTGGCACTGAATTCTGTCTGGCACTGTCCCTTAAAAATGTCTGCAGTAGGTTTATTTGAACTTTACAGAAATTTCAAGTCAGAAAATTGAAAACCATTTGCACAAATTTGTCACATTTCAGATGATAAATGAATATAATGATATAAATCAAATGATGATGATATATCATCAAAAAGATGATATAAATCAAAATCATTTGCATGAAGGAGAAGCATCATCCTTATTAATGCAACAGATTGGGAGGCACCTTGTATATTGTGTGCAAGACTGAGCACGTGTTTATTGAAATCTGATACTCCTTGGAGAAGGGTGCCAGGTTTGTCAGAGAAGGAATTTTGTTGAACAGAAAATGCAGAACAGATTTTACAGTAACTTCAAAGGAAAATTTACAGTTGCTTCTATTGCTTTTAGTATGGTAAATAACCACTTTCCACTGCAACAAGAAGATGTTTTAAGGAGATGATACAGCATTATATCTCTCATATCTAAGTACAGTAATTACAGTAAGATTTATACCTACTAATAAAGAAAAAATGAGAAAGAAGAATGCTATTTTATGAATAGAAAGATTTGATAAATGAATTTGATTAGAGGTTGCATGGATAGAGGTATGTGTCAGGGGTACTTAATCATCTGCATGTAGGACTAAAACAGATAACAAAAAGATTGTTACAATAAATATGCCAAAATTCTACCTGGTTTTATACAAATACACGCAAAGCATTGGTTGTTCCTGTTTCTACTGAAAGTAGTGCCAAATGTCCTCGGAGTTTATTGGGATGAGGATTACAACCAATATCTCACCTATTAGAAATATGTTAATGGGAAGGAAGTTTAGGTCTTCTTAAATTGCAGCCTAGCAAAGTCAAAGTGCGTATCAAGAAAAACAGGAACATATGTTTGTTGAACATATACTCATGTATTAAATATTAAGCCCAATTCCTTCTCATCAGAAAAAATGCATGTAAAGTAAAGAATTATGTAAATATTGTATGATTTGAAGAAAGCACACATACCAGAAATCACAGGGGGATGTTTAGGCTCTTAATGTGTAGAATGGTTAGTACATTCTTTGGCACTCTGAGACCACTGGAAAAATATGAAGTCTCATTAGCAAGTCCAGCTTCCCCTATCAACATTTCCTTAACTTTCTTTTAGGTGACATGGGTACTCCTGATAGGAGTTTGGTACCACATAGGCATTTTTCCCCATTCTCTCAAATTATTTACTTCCTGGTTTCTGGGCAATTCTATACAGCTGTTGTTTGAGCTTTTGGTTTCAGTTTTCAGTGACTGGTCTTTTCTGAGCTTCTTATGCTTTCCCTAAGTTAAACTGATATTCTGAGGGAATTGCTTTTTTTCCTAGTTTGTCTGCTTAAAGAATTTTAGTTTTTGAGGTGGATTTCATGCTTGGGAAGTTTTTGTTTATTTGCTTAAGTGTTTGTTATGATAGGCTAGTATTCAGAATTCTGTCTCCCACAGAGACCCTCCAGAATCCTCCAGTGCTAGAGCTCCTAAGCACAGACAAGGTCCTAGCAGGTATTTATGTTCTAGATGAGAAAGCTGAAGGCAGGGCATTTTGTAGGTTTGCTTCATTGGCAAGAGATCAAAGCTGATCTTTATGTGCCCTCATCACCAATAGCTCTGGGTTAGGTACATCACTGAACTCCACTGAAAAGTGTCTTGTCAGCTCATCACCCTATTGTGTTATATATTCGCGGAGTCTGCATTTTCAATTATTCCAAATCTTTATAGCTACACAATTCCACTGTCAGTTCTGATACTAAACTGTCATTTGAAAGACTACTTATAAGCTGCTTGCAATGCAAAAGCAAGGTAGTAGGATCATTATGGAATGGCAATACTGGCAGTTGTTTCTCGGTTTTAAGATGATGCATTAATGTCAAACATACTGCTATCTGAATAAATTGTAAGAGTGGCATGTACCTGCCTGCTTGAAAGGCTGGGGACCAGCCCTGATGATAACATTTGTCTTTCACTTGAGTTTGTTATGGTTAACTAGCTAAAGTTTTAGCACCCAGGTGTGAGATAATCTTACAGACTCTCATCTAGATCAGCTCTACTCTTAATTATTGCAACTAAGGCAAGCTGTTTCCTGTCCTTGACAAAGAATTGTTTTCAAGAATCAAAGTAGGACAATTACAAAGTTAGGATTTATCCAGCACTAACAATCCAGTCTTGCTTGTTATTCTTCCTCAGGCAGACTCTATTGAAAGGAAACAATTCAGTAACAACTATTTTCTGAACAGTAGTGGTAATCAGCTCAAGGCCATCCACAGAATATTGTCAGAAATATTATCCGTTGTACATTAATGTGTGACTCCGTTGTGGATGTCATACTACGAGAAGATCTTTAACAGAAATGACATTGATACAATGCAGTGCTTTGCCTCCAGTCATATGGCATCCCTCCATTTGACTTCATGCAGAACGTAGCTGCTCATATACAGTTGTCATGCAGTAACAGAGTGAAGTAGTGATGGTTATTCTCTGGCAAAATTAGGCACTTCATGCTTTACAAAGGCTTGAAGTTACAGATCTGAGGAGATGGTGGTTTTTTGCCTGTTTTATGGTGCATGTAATTAAAGATTTCTCTGGATAAATGGCTTTCCCAAACAAATGTGAATTTTCCAGCTTTTTAAATAAATGAAAGTGAGCCATGTTTTTTGGCGTGGGCAACACCTGCTCATAGATGTCAATTATTCTTTCTCTTTTTCTGCCTTTAGAAAATGAACTATTCTAAATTGAATAGCCATTTAAATGTAGCAGTAATTAATATTTCATTGCTTTACACTAGAGAACAGATGAGGAAAAGGGTTTTTTTGTTCACTGACATCTGTTTAAACAAAGCTAAGTGGAACCTTCTGACATTATCAATGCAAGGATCTAAAAGGAAAGCTGGTTTGCACAATAGCCTCCTTAGTGTATTTCTGCAACTGTTCTGTCCCAGTCTGTTTGAAAATAATATAGCCTGAGCTGATTATTTTTTATCTTTAGAAAGTCACTGTAGTTTTAGTGTGCATTACTTTTAGAGCAAACTACAATCCATTTGCCTGTGTTTACATGGTGCTGAAATCTTGGTGGACTAAGCTGATCTTTTCTCATTGAATTGTTTACCCACTGAGTTGATCAGTCTTACACTTCATTAACTCAGCTGAACTCATCCTTTATTTCCATGGGAATCCAGTTACCACCACCAGTTAGTACACCTCACCTCGACCTCAAAAGTACTGGTGCCTTCCAGGTTAGAAGGAGAAATTCTAAATTTTGTCCTGTACACACTTTTCCTTGGAAAAAAAAATATATACTCATTAACTATGGAATAGAAATCTTCTGAACACTGCATAATATTCTACATAAGAATGTACGTGAGAATATGTTTTGCCTCAAGTAGCCTATTCCTATCTGGAGCACTTCTGCTTTTCCTTACACTGTAGCTTAGGCCTAATCACTCAGATACTGCAACGTTCTTCTGTGGTGGCAGGTGTTTCCACAAAGGCAATCGAGATCGAGGGCCCAATCTCACTGAAGACTAAACCACTGCTCATAATGCTATTTCATCTATCTATAAACATACACACACACAGCATTATGCATACTTTTTTTTTGTTTTCCTTTTCAGAATTCTGAAAGTAATGCCTCCTATTTATTTCCATGGAAACTACAGCAGAAACAAAGAGCACAATAACACAGTTTGATAGAGCAAATTCTCAGCTACAAAACACTATTTTTTGACACAGTCACCACCATTAGCTCTGCATTTTCACCACGATGAACAAGAGCCTGCATGCTGTGCTTGTAGTAATCTGCACCAGTGGAGATAATCCACTGTTTCACAGCTGCTATGACAGTGTTATTGCTAGGAAAACATTGCCCATACAATCTGTCTTTCACTGTCCTGAACAGATGGAAGTCAGAAGGCACCAAATCTGGACTATATGGTGAGTGTGCTAGGAAAGTCCAGCCAAGATTATCGATGTGCTCCATGGTATTCAAGCTGGTATGGGGTCTGGCATTATCGTGTTGCAAGAGAAAGGTTTTCTTCTTCTCTGGTCTGACTGAAAGTTCAAACCTTCAGCTTAGTCAGCATCATGATGTAGTGGTGAGAGCTGATGGTTTGTCCAGGTTCCAGGAAATCCAGAAGGATCATTCCTTTCCTATCCCAAAAGACAGTGCACATCACTTTACCCACTGAGGGCTGTGTCTTGAACTTCTTCTTCAATGGGGAATTGACGTCACTACTCCATGGACTGTTGTTTTGACTCCAGCTCGTAGTGATGACACCACATCTCATCACTGGTAATTATGCAATCCAGGAAACTGTCACCTTCAGCTTTGTATTCGTTCAATAGATCCTGACAAACTTGCATACGGTGTTCTTTCTGTTCCTGCCTGAGCATTTGTGGGACCCATATGGCACAAATTTTCCAACGTTATGCCACCATCATTTCCAACTCACTGAAGCTGATATTCATCTCCATAGACAGTTCCCTGGTCATAATCGACATATTCACATGGATTTGCTGATCAAGATGCTCTTCATTTCATGGTGTGACAGCTGTGCGTGGCCATGCAGACCATAGCTTGTATTCCACACTGCTGTTTTCACTGCCAAAACATGCCACTCACCCCTCACTGTGCTCACATCCACTGTTTGGTCTTCACAAATGTTCAGCAAGTGTCGATGAATGTCAGAGGGTGCCACTTTTTCACACTGAGGAATTCATGACAAACCTTTGCTTCGTATGCGCTTCCATGACAGACACCATTCTATCAGACTGCCCCTCAGTTGCCACCCATCACACGGCAACAAAATGTAATGGAATATTGGTGGTAAGGTTCAGCGTCTACTGCCATACCACCACCATCTGCCTCTGATGTCATGGGCTGACAGAATAAAATAGGAGGTATTACTTTTGGAGCAGCCCTCATATGGTAAGAAATCAAGCATCTCATGCCAGTTGTATTCATATTAATTAGAATAAATACAATATAAATTATCAAAAGCTATTTATAAAGAAATAATTATTGTAGCATTTGAATGTTTCATTGTATATGATGGCAGCAAAAGAAAATCTGCAAATATTTGCATCAGTAGAAAGAAACAAAAAAAAATCAGTTTGTTAATAAATACCTTTACTTATCAGTTGATTTAAACAAAAATATGAGAAAAATAAGTTATTTTATTATGCTTTGTACAATATACTGTTGTACAAAGTTTGTGATCACAGTTTTGTAGAACACAGTTTTATGTTGCCAGCAAATTTTTCAAATGCCATGTTTCACCAAAGCTGTGTTTTTTCATCTAATTGAAACATATATGTAACCATGCAAGACAGTAAGTTTGCATCTTGCAAAATATAGTGGAGAATAACCCCCCAGGTTATTGGCCACGAACTGCTTATACAGCTGAAATACTACACTTCTCAGAATTAATTGTAAATAGTTTTATAAATTTGAGGTTTAAAGTATTTTCAAAATGTTTAATAAAACTATTTTAGTACATGAAAATTCTATTTTTTTTCTTTTCCTTTTTTTTTTTTTTTTTTTTTGCTGTTTTATTTTCATTACTAAGTTGGTGAATTTATTTCACAAATTCTTAGAGGAAGCTAAATATTTAAATAGTCTTAATTTAATTAAATATTCAGTTTATGTGCAATGATGTTCACTAATTAATAAATATAAATACAAATAACAAAATCAAATACTAAGAGAACAGCAAGACAATGAAATTACAGCTGTTAAGTCCTTTCATGAACCAGTTCATAAAAGATTAAAATCCCTGGACGCTGCTATTTAGCTGTGAATCTCAATGCAGAATACCCTTAATGAGAAAAATGCAAATAATATTGATATAGTTTTTTAATAATATAAAATGGTATAAGACAGATTGTCAGTTCATATTTTTTACATCTCCAGCTGGTGAAATAGTCAGACCAGATTTTCTATTTAGTCTGCACCTGTACCACTTACTAATCTATATTAACAGTGAATGTTACACACATTTTTACCTTCACAACCTGGACAGAACCATTATCCTCAATGAGAGTAAGACATAAACTGAGGCATTCATGCATTTTTCAGATTGCTCACCTTCAAAGTTTACAGTCCTACTACTTTTCTACTTTGATCATATAGCACAATACTTCTCTCCTGATTCCTGAACTGAAGCATTAATAAAAGTACCTCTGTTGCTAAACCACTCTTTTCCTGGCATTTTTTCACATTTACCTGATTTCCAGTTCTGCAAACATAGAAAATGTATGAATTTTACTAGTCTTGCCAAAATTCTGTTACTGCAAGAGAAAGTCCCAAACCTTGCTAAGAGGCATGGATACTGGCAATATAATAAAACCCCACTTTTAGGGGTACTAAGAACTTAGAGGAAAATGGTCATTCAAATTCTGCCCTGGAATATTTGCCCTGTAGACATCATGTAAGACGTTCATTATATTCATTAAATAAGAAAATTTGCTTGGTAGCCTTTCACTTCGCCTAATCTGTAGTTTTGCCTCATTTAAGATTGAGTATGGACATAGTCCATGTCTCAGGGATGATACTGACTGCTGACAGACATTTTAGAATTCTTCAGGTTTGCTTATGCAAAATTGATTGATTTTTAAGATTTTCTTTAATTTTAGCCACCAAGAAGGTGTACTTCCAGTTGAGTGAAATGTTGATCAAGTGCATGATTCATGAATGATATTCGTTTTAATCTCTTTTCTTCCGCTGCATACTTCTACTCATTGAGGTATGAAAAGTTAGGATAATTCAAGGGCCTTACTGAGGGGATTTACTGCAGTTTTGTCTGGACAAACCTGCAAAGGATGCGGACAGAAAAAAACACAGACACATTTACTAAAACTCCTCGGCACAGATGTTTGTTGTGATCTTTTTAGAATATATTAGTTGAAATAATCAATCAAATCCAGGCTATCCAGTAAGGAGTCAGGATTCAGGAAAGTTTGCTTGTCATCAGATCCTGCTACAGAACCTCCTAGACCTCAGCTCCATACCAACGTAGAACTGGGATGTGTGCCTTTATCCTCTGTCCTGTTTTCTATCAAAGAAGATACAAACAAACATCCTATTTGTGTGCATTTATATGCATTGAGAAAAGCTTTCTGTTATGATCAGTGGATCCAAAACATCTTCTTAAGAAATATGAAGAGATAGTTCTAAGTGCAAAAGCCTTCTACTACTCTGAGTATCTGACCTCATTAGACACCATCACGTTGGCCTCAGTTTCTTTTGTGCTTACACCCAGACATTTTGCATGGTTAGAAACACCTCAGTCTACGAAATGGGCATTTATTTCCTGACCTAACTCCACTAAAATGCAAGCATCACCTATGTCTCCAGAAAGATTCTGAAACAGCAGACATATTTATACAACTAATTACATCAAATTACATTGCCTTGATTCATCAATATGGGCAACAACATTGGTATCCATTTGCATAACATTTAGGGATACAACGTGCATAGATGTAGAGAAGGTCCTAAGAAACAGGGTATTTCAGAGTTGTGAGGCTGGAATAGTTTCTACTCCTCAGCTCAAGTTGCTCTCAAGGCAATTCCACTTCCTGAATTTGTGGTCATAACAACTTGAGTATTACACAAAACATCCACAGCACTCTCAATAGTGATACTTTTTAAAATATTAAGATCCATGATGTCAGTTCTGCTTCATTTTTAATACCTTAGGTCCTAGGTGAACACACATTTTTTACTGGTTGTCTCCTGCCATTGCCTTACTCAGCATCTGGGTACACTGAATTGCTCTGCACACTTGACTGACTTTTCCACTGAGACAACAGGATGAAGTAAATAACTCAAGAGGTCTGGGTGGTCTTTCATAGAAAAAGATGCCTTTCTCTTTCCAAGGATCCTGCCATAGTCAGGCAACCAGTTTTAGGCAATGTGATACCAGACTTTCGTGTATATATCCTGCCCTGAAGGGAAATGAAATTCAGGTCCAGAGAAGGCAGGTAGCTGCTGACAGATATCCACAAGTTCAGGCATTCACCTGACTTAGAGTTCAATTTCAGGAACAGAGACCTCTAGTGCCATTTTATAAAGCCCATGTCATCTTGCCTGGTAGCCTTGTTTCCCTGAAGGATGAGTCCCCTTTGGGATTACGTTGTACATTTCATTTACATACAAAAGCTCTTCGGAGTTCTTTCAAATGGCATTAGACATCTGAACTGTGTTTTAGGTGACTGGCATCATGCTGTAGGCACCACTGACTTCGCTTATTGACTACAGTGGGACTTCACACACCAGTTCACTACTGTACTCATACAGAATTAGGTATTAATTTTAAACCAGATGCCATTCTAATGGGTTACATCACATCAAAGCCGTCTCAAGCCAAGACATTATAGGGGTCAGAGAGAGTCATTTCAGTTTTCTGAAGACAGGTGTATACAGCCATGTGGGACACCCCAGGGGTTTCCAAGTCTTCCACACAAGTCTATCAGACAGATGTCTGTGACCTGTGGGAGTCCCATTTCTGTCTGGACCAGCAGATGACCAGATCAGATCCTTAGGACATCTTACACAGGACTACATACCTATGTTTAGAGAAATCAATCACATTCAGGGGATCTATGTAGAAACCTACAGGACTATCTGAACTTGGAAATAACCAGAGCAGAAAACACAGAATGACTGAAGTTTGCAACAAGGCTACTGTTAAGAAAAGTGAACTAAGTCTGTTTGGAAAGCATGGAAGTTCAAACTGGAAATGTAACTTTCATATAAACAGATTAGTACTTGATGCAAAGACTGCTTTTTGAATTTAACATGCAGTTTGAACTTATTTCTAAGTCTTGTGTTTCAGTCATGTGTAAGTGCAGTAGCTTACTCCACAGTATATATGATGATGTGTTTGTTACCTAGCCTGTTAAAGATAGTCAATTTAAACTACTTCCAACTTTGTTAGTGTGCTACCATAGAAATATAGAACATTATGCTTCTTTGTCTGTACATTATGAAAAATGTTTATTATGAAAACTAGATATTTGCTGTATAGTCTTGAGTGGAATGTTTTAAATGTAATTACAAAAGGGATATGTGTATTCTTTCATAGCCTTTGGAAATAATTAACCCCTTGTTGAAAACACTGATCTTGAAACTCTTCTGGGATAGCTGGAAGATGAAGGTCCTAGAACACATCATTCAAAATGTCAGTTTTTCTATGGATAAGATATTTAACCAGTAGTGTTATAGTCAGGATATTCTGATTAATTTTGATAAACCATTCTGAAAAAAAAAGAAGGATTTACACTGTAACAGCCATACATCCAACAGAAAAAAAAATCCCTATGAATTACTGATCAATTTACTAGTGGATTAACTGAATTAGCCATAAAACACCATACATTTATTTCTCATTAGCTCACTTTAAACCATCATCACACTGCTGTAAAATTTGCACATTTGTAAAGGTATCTTTTACTTCTGAAAACTTAAACCAGTGTGTATTCAACAGAAACACTGTTTCTCACACATTGAAGTGTAGTAGCTGTAGCAATTGTCTGCTTTTGTTATTAGCCAAAATACCAAGCAAAACACGTGAAAATAAAATGATGCATTTGCTGTAATAAAGCATTTTTAAAAATAAGTATTTTAAAATACAAAATGAGATTTCTATTAATATTGTTAATGGTAAACAATTGCTGAAAATTTGTACAAGCTGAGTGTAGATCGTTGCTATGATTCTCTGACTAACAGTTTCTTCTGTAGGAAGAATTTCCATATTATGTTATCATTTTTTGTTACATGATTCTTAAAAGATATATGGTATCCATTTGCAGAAAATCTTTATTTTCTTCTTTTAAGGAGGCTTTCCTTGACAAATGAATCTTGCACATGCTGAGCTCACTAAATTCATCTGTCATCATGACTCCCCGCGAATCTCTCTATATGCCTCAGTTTCCCTAATGTGTAAGCATTATGTTTTGGGACTTCCTAAATGAAAAGTCTTACAAGGAACGGTGCCACTTGCAATGCCCCTGTAAGGACCTAATCTGCAGCTCAAGAAATAGTTTCACTCATATGACCAGCTGCTATTTGGGGCCTGAAATGAAGCCCAGCAGCAGCATCCTTGTTACCAATAGATGAAGGAGTAAGTGGAACAAGTCTGATTTTCCAAAATTTGCATTGTTTTAGAATACAAATAAAGTCTTTGTTAGGTTTTACATCAGATGGATTGTCCTTCCCAATTCTGTTAGAAACTGTATGACTCTAACTGCAGGTGAGCTGAAGACAAATTAGGATTTATCAGTGAACATATGTACTATATTTGTGCTTAAATCTTCAGTCCTTAAAATTCTTGAATTCTTAAATCATCAGCTATCACTTTGCATCATCAATATTTTACGTTGAAGGAATGATCTTATTTGGATTTTCTATATTTAGGTATATACTTTATCTCCAATGAAATATGTTTCTAAATTGGCTTGATTCTACTATGAAAGTTCAAAATTAGAAGCAATACCACTTCTACTTCAGCACTTGATAAGTTTATTTTCCATGGTGACATCCCCTCTGAAACTGACATTTCCTGACATTATTTATTTCTCATTTGTAGTGAGATTTCTGATCTGACAGTAATGATAGCATATTATTTTCCCTTGGCAAGAACAAGAAATTTGCATTTTATTGTAGTTGATCAACCTTGGAAAATAAACAGATACTCATGCTAAATTTTTGTTATATGTAGAGTAGTATAAATCAATTTCTATGCAGATGTTAATTTTTGCATGTGAAGGTATTTGCATTTGGTTTTCAAAGCTATTTTGTAGAAATGACTCAAAATAGATTGAGAGAATTAATTTTCACACTGGATAAAAACTTCAGCAGCACTGAAGTAGGTGGGAGTTCTGCTTCAGTGGGGCTAGAAGTAAATCCACTGAGTATCAGCATATAATGTAATAACATATTCCTCCCACACTTTCCCATAAAGCTGACTAAAAAGCAAACAGCAGTCCCCCAGGCCTTAGCCTGCAAATCAATAGTATATTTAGTATCAGTAATCAATATGTAAAGTAAAATCGCAGTGTTAGTTTAGCAAAAACGTAGTTCATCCATGGGTTCTATACTAGCAAATTGCTTGCTGCCTTGGATGAAACTTTCCCACTCCATACTGCACTAATCATTGGGTTAAGGGCCATAAGATTTCACTGCTTCCTCTTTGAAAAGGTTATGGCTGCACTGAGCTAGAGAGGGAGGAAATATGCAATATTTCTATTTAATAAAAGAGCATCTATGGCCTAAAGAGGAATTTGCTTGCTGGTTTTGCAGAACTTGCGGTGAGTAATTTTTGGCTTGTGTTGTCTTGTCCTGCATAAGTAGTTCCACTTGGTCCAGTCTTCTGAGTAATTTTATATTCTTATATCAGACTGAAACTATGTTATTTAGAAAAACTATATTAATTAGAATAAAGCAAACAAACTCACAATTTGAGAACATTGTAACAAAGCCCTAGAAAATTACAAATGACAAATATTACTGTAATTGAGAAAAGAGTGCTTTTCTCAAGTTTTTTACATCAGCTACAGAATCTGTCACCCTGATTATTAATGGGTTCTGAAGGTGGTTCTCCCCTGCCCCTACATTCCCTGAAACTCAGAAAAATTTTCTTCAGTTGTTGGAAAAAAAGCCTGACATATAAATGCCAAATTTTACATTACATTTACAGTTCACTTTTAAGCCTTAACACTTGTTGCTCCAGCAGACAGGTTTCTCAGCAGCTTTTATTACTGACTCCACAGATATCATCTTACATGAATGTTTCACTGAAAGCATCATGATATGCATAATCTCTGGGAACACTTTTCAGCCAAAAGAATTAAGGAAAATATTCCCGAGAAAGGAGTTTTTGACACTGATGAATTTTTTTCAAGTTTTTAAGTTGTAATAGGATAGAAAGTGGAACTGGGAATTTTCTTGTTTGTTTTTCAAGTAAGCTCTGTCACTTTTCTCCAATGCAGAAACACAACTCTTATTTCTGCAAGGCTCATTTTTCCATATAACTTTGTAAAGTCAGTGCTTTGCTTCTGGAAGTCACTTAAATGCTACTCCATGTGATCAAAGATGGAAAATAAAGCGTGTTTTTCTGAAGAATATTATTTTAGTTATTGTTTACTGCACTCTTTCTATACAAGAGGATAAAAGAAAACTTTCTTTTTTTTTTGGACACACAAAAAATGTTTATGATTTCAAGTGTGGATTGCTAAGAAGACCAAAGTTTGAGCAAGCACAGAAGGACTTAACGAGGCTGAGAAAAATTATGAATGTTTGAGAAACATTTCATTTTATTTATAAAGAACGGCTAAATGAGTGATTTTGTCTAAACTTTTGAGCATCTTATCAACTAAAGCATTCAGTATCGCCAAAACTTATGTGAAAAATAAATCTAAGCTGTAATGACATGTATCCCTCAGAGGAAAAACCATATATGTAGTATGTTTTTTTCATTTTTCTGTTGCTTTTTGATTAGCTTTTATGTGTGTCTGTACCCTTTTTGGGGAGCCCTGAATGTCTGTGTTCTCTGTGCAAGGATGTGTGCTTTTACTCATTTTATCATGATGGTTACAGCTTTGAGTAGGAGGAGGTGTAGTCTGATTTTCACAGTTTGTTTTGAAATGCACATCTTGTTTTTGTGTCATCTTTGAAATTCCCATGCCCACTTGTCTCTAGATTAAAAAAAAAGCTGTTCATTTAAGCAATTAGGTATGATATAGAATGTATTTGAGAATGACTGTACATTTTGTAAAGTCTTGAAAGTAAAAAGACTGAGGGTTGATAAATTAACATTCCAACAAAGTGCTGTGAATATTCTGGCTACTGCAAAGTGATGGAAACAGCCTTCTAAAATCTTGAACAAAAATCTTTTTTCTTGCATGAACTGAGTTGATTTGGGAAAAACTGTTTCTAGTTTGAGTTCCTACTTCATGAATGTTATACTGAAACGGAACCAAGCTTGTTTTGTTGTTGTAAGAGATCTTACTGAAAAATACCCAACAGGGCATGTCTGAAATGAGCTACATTCCCAAAAACCATCACCAATAAGAATTACAATTTATTGGAAACTTTTGCCTTGAACTCTGGTATCTAAGCAGTGATGAAAATCTAGACATGTTCTCTGCAGGCACTGTGGGAACACAGGAGTATTTGGTCTGGAGGAACTTCTAACAGAGATATAGGTGTGAACCCACAACTCATCATGCTTTGTAACAGACAAATATTTGTCAAACATGAGATATCACCACTTCAGACTCAATAAATTGCTCTTTCATTAACAAAACTGTTTTGCTTTTTCTGACATATCTTTTAAACAGCGATAAACAAGATCTAGTCATCATCCCTTTCTGATACTTTTTATTCTGTGGTCTTCTTTGCCCTGAAGATTGCAACTCCAGACTCCATCTGAGCTAATGCATATCACCACTGGAGATGAATACATTTCTAGCGATTTATTCATTTACATTTGTTTTTTTTTTGTTTTTTTTTAATTAAAAAAAAAAGGTTAAATTGCACTAACACAAATTTTAGACTAAAGGCCGTTATGTGGATAGTGGAAGCCCAATACTGAAATTCGTGACAAAAATCCTATCATCAAATCAAGGGACTGGAAAGACAGACTCATTACAGTTGCAAAGGTATACAGCTAAGCACAGAGCTGAAAACTGGAGTCTGAGCAGATACTCAGTGTAGAAAAATACTGATGTCTGAGTTGGCCAAATATAAGAAACTGAACACAAAATCTTTATAATCAGAATGTCAGGGAAATTTAATGTCAGCTGGTGCTGTTAGCCCTGCCTAAACTGCCCTAATCAGCTGAGGTGTAAATAGCTGCAGCTGTCACTAACATTAACAGGAGTTGCATCCATTTACAGGATTGGATTAGGTTCCTAAAGATAAAGCAGCATTTATTCCCTCTATTTTTGTTCTCCTATTTGAAAGAGCAATAAGACAGCCTTCTAAAATAATGGTAAAGATGAAAGCAATGATCTTCAAAAGTAAATATCATGAAAGATGAAAATGTTTTATAGTATGAAAAGACTGGCTGAGCCACACAAATCATTGGAATTCATATCACAGTACACTTACTGGTCTTATAAACTCATGAATAATGCATAAAAGAAAAATCTACAAAATTTAGATGATCTACACTATGAGAATTGCAGCATTTTAGTTGACCACTGGCTCTTTGGTATCTTAACACTACGAAGTGCATCAAAGAAGCCACTTAGATTTCCATTTACCTCAGTGTCATTATCTGATATTTCACTTCTGATACAGGTGAGTTTTCTTTATAGTTAGCCAAAATGTCATAAGCATATATTGAAAGCAGTGAAGAGCCTTGAATTTTAGAGGCACTTTTAACTCTCCATTTATATTTCTAAATCCAGTGGTTAGATATGCCCATGCTACCTCTTTCTGTAGTTTAACAGTACAGAACTATAGCTGAGGGAGGCATGAGTAATGACATTTACTACTAATACACTTAGGATTTCCATTCTGCATGCAGACAGTACAAACCATATGCACATCTCCCTGGTTTATTACTATTAAGAATAATAAGGAAATGCTGTGTGCGTTTGTTTGTTTGGTTGGTTGGTTTGTTTTATGGCAAGTGTCTCTTTCAGAGAGATGCATCAGGAAATCTGTTCCCCTTAACTCACTGTTGCTGGTACTGATCATGAGTAGGGACGTTCTCCACATTTTTCTAAACTGAATGAGTTAGGCTCAGATTCATCCCACCTAATGCTCAGAGTTTAACAAATGTGTCCCAATTAAGTGAATAGCTGACTTACTCTCCTTCCATAATCAATAGAAAGAAACAGAAATTGCTTTGTAATGAAAAGTGTTCCTCTCTCTCCTATGAATAATGTGAGATGATAAAATGACTATGTTCCTTCTTAAATATGACTAGAATAAATGATAAATGCTAAGGATTCTGTAATTAATAGAGAGTACCAATGGATACAGGTTTAGGGCAAAGAGAAGATGTGAGGAATTATCTTCCCCTCTGCTAAGGTATGCTTCATTTGGAGTTCTATGGATAACATATCATCTGAAGGCATCATGCTGCACTTGTTACTAAGATCAAGTTACCATTATAATGCAACAATTTAAGAAAAAACAACAACACCTGTCAGTTATGTGGTCCACTTATGCTTTATTATCTTCACTTTCTGAATCAATACTCACTAGTTGTTAACTGTCATAAATGGCACTTGATTTATATACTCACAGCATCACAGAATCGCACAATTATAGAATGCTTGAGGTTGGAAAGAACCTCTGGAGGAAATCTGCCCAACCCTACTGCACAAGCAGGGACACCAAGAGTTGGTTTCAGGATCATGTCAAGGCTACTTCTGAAGATCTTCAGGGAGGAAAACTTCACAGTCTCTCTGGACAACTTGTGCCAGTGCTCATTCACACAGTAAAATGCTTCCTGATGTTCAGACAGAACTTCTTCTGTTCCTGTTTCTGTCCATTGCTTTTAGTCTTGGCACTAAGACCACTGAAAAGAGCCTGACTCCACCTTCTTTATACCCTCCCTTCAGATATTGATATTGTTAAGATCCCTTTGAGCCTTCTCTCCAGACTAAACAGTCCCAATTCTCTCAGCCTCTCCTCATACGAGTTACTCTAGTCGTTTTATAATCTTAGTGGTCCTCTACAGGACTCCTTCCAGTATGCCCATGTCTGTCTTCTGTTGGAGGCCTAGAACTGGACACAGTACTCTGAATAGAGGGGAAGGATCACCTCTCTTAACCTGTTGTCAATACTTTACGTAATGCAGCCAAGAATACTATTATCCTTCTTAGTGGCAAGGGCACAATGCTGACTTATGTTCAACCTGGTGTCCTCCAAGACCCCCAGGTCCTTTTCTGCCAACCTACTTTCCAGCTGGATGACTCCCAGCATATCCAGGTGCCAGGAGTTCTTTCTCCCCAGGTGCAGGATGCTGTCCTTGTTGAATTTCATGAAATTCTTTTCAGCTCATCTCTGGGCTCTGGATGACATCTTAGTCTGGTGAATCAGCCATTCATCCCAGTTTAATACCAACTGTGAAATTCTGGATTCCTCCTTCCCTTTTAAAACTACTTCTTATAGCTTGACTGGCACAAGTAATCATTTTAAAACTAAGATAATTCACCCTTACTTTAGAAAAAACATATTGAATATATCAGTGAATATATTTAAACTAGAATTCTAATATTGACTTTACAATGAGAATATATCTTCAAGCTTTATTTACAAACATCACATAAATATATTTGCCTTTTCTGACAGTTATTTCATTCTTTTTCTAACATATCTCACTTATTATCTGGTGTAAAAATGTCATCCTCCTCCCTACTGCTTTCCCTAAATCTGATAAGAAATCTTTTCTACCCCCATAAATCAAAATTATTGTTAAAAATGAAGATACTCTCCTACTTAAGGGAAATGGAAATTTAGCGCTATTGTTTTATTTATCACTTGGAGGCTTATATCTCTGTCCTGCCAGCTCAGACGTTAGAACAGATTCACAAGAGTGACAAAAGTTGTAAGGCACATTATTAAAGTAGCCATATCATTCTATGGCTGAAAAATTTCAGAGAACCTTTATACTGAAAGGGACAAAAAATGTAACTATATTGCTAAATATGTTATGGAGTTCTCAGATGAAATCAGACAGGAAGCCTTTTACTGTAACTGTCTTACAAATTGCTTGGCATTAAAAAACACACGCTTTAATGACAATATTGATGAGCAATGAGCCATAACCCTCAAGAGGGAAGGTTCTGATTAAGAAATAAGGTGACAAACCGCAATAGCACTAATCAAAATATACCTTGGATGCAGACACGAGGTGCTGTCAATGCATAGAGCCCCTAATGTACTCAAGGTGTGCATTAATCAACTCCTTATGTGTTTGACTTAGATTTCTACTTTGCATTTTTAAATCAAGGTTTCTATATTCAATCAAGAAAACATCTCCCTCAAGTTATAAGTAGTCCCCAGGGAGACCCTTCTGCAAACATGCAACATTTTGAAAGAACTGTTTGTTTGGATACTTTATGCCATTGATTATTTAAATTGACTATTTCCTCCCTCATCACACACTCATAGAATTGTTTCAGTTAGAAGGGACCTCTAAAGATCATCTATTCCAATTCCCCTGCAATGAACAGGGACATCTACAAGTAGATCAGGTTGCTTAGAGCCCCATCCAGCCTGACCTTGAGTGTCTCCAAGTGCATCAACTATTTGTTCAGTGTTTCACCACACTTATCATAAAACACTTTTTCCCTATATCCAGTCTGAACTCTTTTAGTTTGAAACCATTTCCTCTTGTCTTATCACAACAGAGCCTGCTAAAGGGTCTGTCCCCTTCTTTATTATGGCCTACCTTTAGATACTGAAAGCCTTCTCCTCTCCAGGCTGAACTGCCCCAGCTCTTTCAGGCTGTCATTGAAGGGGAGGTGTTCCATAAGTTGGATCATTTTTGTGGCCCTCTATGTCTCTCCTATACTGAGGACTCCACATCTGGACGCAATACTCTTGGTGAGGCCTCACCAGCGCAGAGTAGAGGGGCAGGATCACCTCCCTCGCCCTGCTGGCCCTGCTTCTTTTGATGCAGCCCAGGATACAGTTGGCTTTCTGGGCTGCAAGGGCACATTCCTGCCTCATGTCCAGCTTGCCATTGCCCAGTACCCCCGGGTCTTTTTGGGGAGGTCTGTGCTCTATCCTTACACCCTTCAGCTTGTACTGATAGTAGGAGTTGCCACAACCCAGGTGCAAGACGTTGCACTTGGATTTGTTGAACCTCATGAGGTTCTCCTGGGCCCACTGCTCAAGCCTGTCTAGGTCTCTCTGGATGGCATCCCCTCCCTCAGGTGTGTCAACTCTTGTTATATTGTAAGATGTCTTTTTAAACTACATTTGTTTTGTTGTCAAGTCAACATTTATTTGCAATGTCCAATAACATGTCAAATTTACTTTACACTAGCAAAATTCAGCCAGGCCCTTCTTATTTGCTCACCGCAGAGAATCTGATCATTAACCATCTCACTGAGACTACAGCAAAGGTCATCCAATGAATTAAAAGTATTCTGACATACTTTTACCAACTAGACGTTTTTCTTTTACATGTCATGTTTTAGGACTGCATTTAAAGGTATACCAGATATTTGTTGCTGTTCCGTAAACCTGTCAGAGGTTTTTACCATGTTTTGTCAAAATGTGCTTTTGACAGAGTATATATTTTCCATGGGAAATATACCTTCCAGATTGCAAAGACATTGTTTAATAATAATTTAGAGAGATGTGTGGGAAGGCATTCCCAACCTGCTTGAGTTATTGCTCATTTGCTTTGATCATTTCCCTTTGATCATTTGCAAATTTAGGCTCTGTTACTGCTAACACTCATGGGCTTAATTCTCTTTCAGATAAACATTTTTAGCATTAAAGTCTTGAAGTTTTTTTCTCTTTCCATCAAAGGCTGAAGGCTCTGATGTTCTTGGATGAGAAGCACTGGATAAATACAACATATATAGAGCTTTCTCCCTACGAATTCCACCAGACATTTCATTTCCTCCACTTCTCTTCCGTCCTTTCAGCTGCGCTAGGCAGCATGCCCAGGCTGCTTCCTACCACCATCACATCCTTCCTGTCACACAGTCTAAGTTTATAACTCTCTTGCAATCTGACATAAATTTATGTGTCCATTCACATAATCCAAAATGTGAGTCTCACAAGTTTGGAATTAGGGAAGACATGTAGGAGGAAGATTCTGAGTGCCAGTTTGGCACCTTCAATAAATTAGCACCCACACAGACACTTTTATTGTACTGAAGCTCTGAGGAAAACCATAGATTATTGTCTACTAGATGTAAACTACAAACTGTAATTCCCCACATACCTAGTAAGAAGAAGCTCCAACTGCCACAGGTAATCTCAAATTCAGAATACACCTTTGCATTAGAGTCACACATTACCCAGGCTCATCTGAAGAATTTGCACATAAAGGTCATTGTTATGTATAGTTTAAAATAAACAATGTCTGTGGGTAAAGAAATAAAAGAATAAAACAAAACAGTTTATGATTATTATGCTCTCTTTTCAAGGTGGTAATGTGCAAGGAAAGGAGAATGTTGTTCATTTTACAAGAGATAGCCCAAAAAGAATCCTAGCCATCCTGATCTGATATTCTGTCCTAGGCTCATAAAAGAACAATAGGAGCATGTGAGTTAACCCCTTAAGCAGAATGTGCATCCTTTCAGGTTCATTAAAGACCATGCTGAGGCTTTAAACCAATAACTATACATTTTTGAATAATACAAAGGGATACACCCTTGCAAATTTACAGTTAAAAAAAACCAAACAGGTGAAACATATCGCTTTTGTTCACACTTTGCCAACTGAACAGACTTTAGAGAAAGAAACAATGTCATACTTACCTGCCCACTGAGGAGAAGCAAACTAAAACCAGCTTCAGGAACAGCATTTGCTTCTAGCACTTCTGGCAGTCTTTTGAAGCTCTACAGTTTGTAGCTTAAATATGTTTTCTCTGCTGTGTTGGTGTTTGAAAGACGGCCACCAGAAGAAAAGTCTGACTGGAATGTACACAGTGACTTGTCTTGTTCAAAGTGATCTCTTCAGAAGGATGTTATGCCCAGGGAGCGCTCTTGCAGGCAAGAGAGTTGTTTGCTGGCATTACTTTTGTTATAGCAACAAAATCTTGTTTTCTTGTTCTTTTGCCTGGCATTGCTCTTGGCTTCGCTACGGGGAAAAAAAGGTAAGTGGATACAAGAGAGGTACCACAAGATTCATACATAGAAGGTCTAGTTTTAGATGACAGTAGAACTCTTCTGAAGATTACCAGTAGGTAAATAAACACAGTGGATGTACCTCTGAAGTACTGGGAGGAAGAGAGTATACATCTGGGCCACCCTGTTTTGGATCACAGAATGGAACAGAGGAAAGCAAGGCCTCCGTTTCCTCTTCCTTTTGCTCCTTCCACACTGAGACCCATACCAGGGGATTTAAGCACAGGTTTATTTGTAGGGATTGCCCCACAGAGGCTATGGAGAGAGAGAGAGAGAGAGACTCATCAGAGTTTAAGTTCTCAGTTCTGTATTCAGGGAGTGGATGGGAGCTAAGGGCTTTCATGAACTACTTAAAAAAAAAAAAGAATCTGACATCCCAAGAATATGGAAGTAGCAATTAGCTCAGATCATCTCATCAGAGCTCTGTCAGTTTGCAACATGTGTTACTCCAGAAAGCAAAGAAATTCAAGTAGTGAAGCATTTTGCATATTTTGGCAGCAGCATTCAAGCCAGTAGGGTTGTTCTGGAAGGAAAAAAAATATCTATTGGAAAGACATAATTACTTTCACAGCTTATACAAAATCAGGCTGTTGAAAATCTGCTATTTAAAGACCAAATTGTGAAATACACAGCTCAGATGTTATTTTCACTTTAACATGTGAACATGAAGGATGTAAATCCATCAAAGATACAGACACCAGTCTAATTTCTTCCAAAGTTAACAAATTTTGAAAACACTAGGTATTACATTGAATACATTGAACATGTAACAAATGGCATCAAGACTAATATTCATCAACTTTTATATCTAGAAGTATCCAAAGAGAAGATAGGAATACACGGACACTGTAGTGAGAAAGTAGAGATCTGCCATGATTAAGAGTGTCATTGGACACCTGAAGAGTTATGCAAGTGGACCAGCTAAATGACTTCTGCCCAATGTCATTCAGAAAGGAGAAAACTTATGAGATTGAAAAACACAAAGAATATGGTGAGTGGTTTCTGGCAGGTCTTATTTGCACAGCAGGCAATATTTGACAACATGGGAGACACTGAGCTTCAGTTGTTAGCTAACTTTCAATTCATGTCAATGATAAGAACCAGTAAGTGCTAAAGAAGTTGATATCATGCCTTTAAATAAGAAAAGAGAATGTAAAAACTTGATAAGCAATTTTAGCATTCTGTTATAAAATGTCAACTTATACTGGTCAACGATCAGTAAATCCACCATATATAATATTGTCGCAATATATCATATCTCTACATTTAGAAAAATTAGTTTTAGAAAATGTACAAATGTATGACTTCTGGTAATATCTAGGAAAGGAATAAAATTGCTATTCTTTTGAAAATATCTTGTATATACAGTGGTTGCTAAATTTATATGCATACCCTAAAATTTTATTGTGCCTAGGACCACTTGAAATCTATAAGCCTTTATTTTGGTTACAAATAACAAGCTATATCTTTATCTAAATCTCTTAATCAGTTCTCCAGACAGAAAAGACTTGACATCCATATTCATCTGTACACAAGAGACAAATGCTTGAATACCTATTTGCAGCTGAAAATTCTCTTCTGTGTAAGTTTGAACCTTCTAAAAGTGCATGAACTGAACCAAAACTGATTACTGTAACTAGAAAACTGAATATTGATTTAGAGATAAATATAGCTACATTTCCTCACTAAAATTTTCGGAAAGATTAATTGGCACACTGGAAAGGATCAATACTGTATCTCTTAAAGAAGATAGGATGAAATGTTGTTTGACAAGCTTATCAGAAAGAGGGTAAAATGTCTGTAAAAGCTATATTTAAGGCCAAACTATTTAGTTATTCTAAGCATTGATTTTGAAGAGTTCTTCCACTAGAATTCTTTCAGAAATAAACCTTTGATAGATCATAATTTTTAAGGAAATTCTCATATTACAGATTTACATTCTAGTTATCTAGGACTTATCCTTTTCTTTAATTATTACATATCTATGACCAAATGCATCGTGGAAGAGAAAGTCAATGCTCTTTTTTATTGAAAAGTTTTACTAAAAAGAGTTAGTGGCATTTGGTGAAAATGGTGTTTTGGAGTTCTGTAAGGTGTTTTGGAATATATTTCCATTTCTTTCTGCACTGAAACTAATTAAGATCTTAATTCTGAGTAGCAAGTGGCACTATTTTGCTGGGGCCCAAGAGCTTGTACACATCCAAAATTTATAGTGATTTCAATAAAAAGATCTGTCATAGAATCAGTTAAGTGTTAATGCAAAACAAAACAATCTGAGTGCTCCTGACATGACAAAGGATTGAAGCTTTGGAAACAACCAAATCAGGACACTGATATAGTGCAGTTCAGAAATTATAATATTTACAGAACAGTGGAAACCCCCTTGGCATACATTTTGAGTAGTTTTGAGAATGTTTAGCTGGAATGGTGAATCAGAAATAGCCATGATGGACAAAGCCAAGGAACATCTTTGTAGGATCTCTGTAACAATATTCATGAGAATCAGTGGTGCTGGAAATAGTTGTCTTGATGTCTGCTGTTCTCAGACATCAAGATACTAACAAAGGCCATCTCATTAATCACTGGATCATCATCTGAGGTATGCAGTGAAAAAATTCCATATCTTTGTGTGATTTCTAAAGTCCCATTTAGTTCGTTAAAATTCTGGATTGTGAAAAATAATTAGAACCACAGAATCACAGAATCACAATACATATATTAATTAATAATTAATTTTTATATTAGCTGATAAATTAATAAATAATTAATAAATTGATAAATTAATGGATAAATAATCAAAATAAATATTTATACATTGACAGCAAGAGAGTGTCAACATATAATCTTGGTTTGCTTTTTTTCCTGAGAAAAGTCCGGTGTCTATAAAGAAGTGAGCTTGCTCCTCTTGGCTTGCCTGTTGTCTTCTTAAACCCAGTGAAAGCATGAAGACGTACAAAACAAGAAGAGGTAGAAAACAGCTTTGCCAGCTCTCCAACTATCTGAGAATATCACACTAAGAGTATCGCTTGCTAGTGAGATGTTGTTTACTCCTCTGTACCTCCTGATTGGGCAGAGAGAAAGAAGTAGATGAGCTAATCCAAACCACTTAGTGCAAAACTGTTAAATGTTCTCATTTTTAACAGGTACAAAGCATCAGAGAATTAGGCTTTATTTTAAGTTACTGATGGCATACTGTGTGAAAGGACTCTGTCATTAAATCTGGTGATAATGGCACACTGGAAATACGAATTGTATTTCTTGAGCAACTTTTTTCATTTACACTGTAAATAGTCGAAAATTATGGAGTCTGATTTACTGCAGAGGAGTGTGAAATGGCATGCAGTGTGCTGCGCTCTATCTGCCTGCATACATCACATTTCATTCAGTAGAACTGAAATAAATAGCGAGGTTTTTTAAAATTATATTGACTGACCATAACATTCTCCCTCCATTTGAAAGCCCATTACAGTTGAAAGCCTGCCTACAAGTATCAGTTTTCAGTTTACCGCTATACTAATGGAAAGTCTTTTCAGTTATACTGCTTACTCAAGCTACACATTGAGTTTACAGAGGAGATTGCAAGTTAATAATTACACTTTATGCTTCTCTAAAAACTTGAGAGGGGCAGTATTTTTCGAGAGAGTACATTAAGGTAATTTCCTTAACAATATTTGCTCTTACGCTAGATTGACCAGCTTATTCTTTTTCTTGTCTTCTCAAAACACTGGCATGGAGCAGAGAGCTTCATGCGCCTAGCACGATGTTAAGTTTAGCTATTATAGATGTTTTGTCCAACAGTTATTGCCAAGACATGGCTCTTTGGAGATTTGAGGCTGGTGGCTAAGCTTTCAGTACTCTTCCTGTCGCAATGTAAATAAATATGAATACACAATCACAATGAATATGAATGCGAGCAACCTTAGTAGAATATGAGATAAGCACCTGAAGACACAATAGAAATATGACAAATGTTTTCTTGAATATTATAGTGATGTAGCAATTACCATGTTATATTCTGTGCAGAAGTAGCTAGATTCTCAAAGACAAGTTTTTAGTCAATATCACCATTTTGTGCACCAGTCTCTGCCCACTCAGCAATTTCTTGGGACAAGTTCATTAACAATGAATATCTGTTTTGAAGACCCAGATAAGGGACTGACTTGCTCATCTACAGCAGCTAGATATCTTCACAATTTTAAAATCCCCTGGATTCCCATTTCCAACTTCATATGACAAAAAAAATGAAAATACACTTCTACATTGTATTTAGTTTCCATTTTCTGATATATACAACATAATAAAAATATGAATAATAACTATTACTCACTTTGTTGTCAAAATTACTTGTTTGGAATGTGCTCTGAAAATATGAAATGTTAGTTATAGTAATTGAGTTTCTAGTATCAAAATTGTCTTGAGGAGCTGAAAATTTACTTCTTTATTATTCCAGAATTAATTTTTGGAATTTAACCTGATTTCACTGTACTTGACTTGTGCTCTAGCTCTTAAACAGCACTTCAAAAATTTATTCTCAGCTCTTTCTGACTTGATAATTAGATTCTGAATCAAGCATTCTTACTTCATGTTATTATGTGGTTTTCTGTTTTCTATTTTTTATATTTTCTCATTTCTCAAAATACACATGGAATATACCTAAGATATGGCACGATATTGCAGAGGTCAAAATCCTTTTTTATGTGGGAGTGAATCCTTTCAAAACAATAGTGTATACTGGAGTATGCATACTGTGGAATTAACAGCCACTGTTTGCTCCTTGGTTCCACTTAATCTAAGAATGAGACATGACTCTGAATTCAATAGGATGAAAGTGTGAACTTTCATCGATATCAGACTCAACATCAAATAGCATTTCACTCTTATTTGTTGCTGAATGGTCTAAAACATAATTGCAAAGTACTCTTCTAATTAGTTATCTTTAAAATTTTGCCTTTAGCACATTACATTTGGCAGCTTTGTGAAGCGTAAAAAATGTCACATAAGTGGATAGTGTCTGGGGAAACATAGGTTCTAGTTTCTAGTCCTAAAAAAACAACAGCTTGTGAGGGTCAATCTTTTAAAGTATATGCTTCACCGAAAACAATTATTAATTCTTTCCCTCCAGGAAAAATATTAAATTAAGTGTTAAAGTACAGCTCTAAACAGTGTTAAGTGCCCAGAGCTGCTGAGTTCATGGCTTCAGCTATATTTCAGTGTGAGATAATTGACCTTCCACAATGCAAATGTGGGACTGGCACAGACTGATACAAAATGACTCATCCTCTCTCAGTATTTTATCTCCTTGCATTCACTTATTTATTTTGGTGTCCATCCTCAATTGCCATGTAGATCTTGCTGGGCGTGCTTAGGATTGGGACCTTAGCTTTATCCATTTTCAGCAAGTGCATAGTTTGCGGGATGATTTTCCCTAACGTGACAGCTTCATAGTAAAGATAGATGAAACTCAAGGCAAATAATATAGTTACGACTTTTTTTTGATCATTTAACAATCCTCCAAGCCAGCTGAATTTTCTGAGATATAAAACTGTTTGTTAACTCAGATAATTTTCATAGCTAAAGAAACAATATCCCTGAGCTATCAATCAAGCTCGAAACAAACAAAAAAAAATCATAACATAAATGTTTTTTTCACTGTGATTATGATACTGACAAAGACCTCTAATGTGCATTCTCATTTTATTATTAAAGTGCTTTCTGTAATTACGTTTTAATAATATGATTTACGTCACTAATTACAGACTGCGTCTTTTCTAAAGCAATACCCAATTCCGGATGCTTTCCCAAAGTAGCATGCTGACAATATTAAAAAAGTAGAGATACTGCTGGTTTGCTGATAAAAAGAAGCAGATATGGCAAGCATTTCCAGTTGAAAGGAAGCGAGGCTGGTGCAGTTAATAGGCTCTGAGATGTAGGGTCTTTGCATGTGCGTATATGTAAGACTGTATACATAAACACACGCACATTCCTACATCTACATATATATACATACACATTCATGCGTTTACCTTTGCCCAACTGAGGAATAGAGCAGCTCTGTTACTATCATGCTGCCATGAATTTACATTGTTTTGTATCCCTGGCAGCACTTCACAGTGGAAGGAGTGTTGCTGAAGAACAGTGATTTTGAAAAGCGTGATTGGGAAAGAAAGACTGCTCTGGTGGGAAAGATTATGTCCAATGTGATCAGAGCTTAGGGTTTGATTCATTACTTTTTCACAGGCCGGTTAACTTTAGACAAGTCAGTTATTCTTATCTTGCACAATGGCCGTGATTTGGAAACAAACACTTCACATGAAAAAATCATGTTATCCCACGTTGAAAGAGAATTCTTAAAAGGCCTATTTTTTTCCATGCACAATTTTGTTGTCAATTGAAATACTGAAATATGGATGAGGATTTTCACTATCTACACATCTCCAGTATGTCTCAGACAGAATTAAAATCTGTCATTTTTAAAGATAAACTGACTTCCTTTTTTACCATCAAAAAAATCTCTTCATGATGCTCTGATAGGTAATCACTGTGAAAGGAGAGATAGGAACAAGAAACAGTTCAAGACCTTTGTTTCTTCAGTTAACAGTTGATATTTCAAAAACATTTTGGGTATCTAGGTCCCAGCAAAAGCAGAGACTCTTATGCAATTAGTTATGCAGTATAGAAAGTGGGATTTGAAGGATGTGATCACAATTCTATGTAACATGTGCTTCCACATGTCTTTTTATACAATAGCCTCATAGCATAAGTGCTCAAACACAACATGGGATGTCCCATCCTGCCCCCAGGTCTTAGAGAGAGCAGAGCCTTCAGCCTGCATCTCTGGAACACTAATCTGGATGCAAGGCTGTGGACTCTCCTTTTCTGATGTAGTTGTATGACATAGGAGCATTTCAATCAATGATCTATAGGTTAAGAACTTGAAAACTGTTTGTACCTATATCAAGTGATCACACTGGTAAGTAATATAATTGCATTTCCTGGGCTGATTTCTGGCTCTGATAAGCTACTCTGTCCTAGATATAAGGAAACAGTCCAGTGAAAGTCAAAGCGAACCCAGTTAATCCAGACAGAAAGTTCCACCTTCGACAACTGGCATTTTCACATGAAGTGTCATTCTGATGAGAAAAAACAGGACATTTCAACATTCTTGGATGTTAAATATGAACAGGCTCCTTAGAAGAATTATTTTGAAATGATAATGTCTCTAAACTTTTAACTTGCTTTTGTTCTCCAGTTACTGGCATAATTTTGAGCTTTCCTTAAGGCTTTTATAAGCCTATGATAACTTCCTGTATTTTTAACTTAAACATTCTTACTGATTTGAACCTTGTTCAGGAAATAATACCAATATTTTAAGTAAAGGTTAACCTTCCTTTATATTTTAAAGTATGTTCAAGTGACAGTCTCTGCTAGGGCAAAGCTAGAAATGTACCAACTAGTTTCTGTCAAAATCTCGTAGGAAACCTCTTCTATTCATTACTAAGTGACCCCTGTGAAGCAGCAGGAAAATCATAATCCAGTGTTTGAATGCATGCTGAAGATTCCAGCAGTTTATCTTCTTACACTGATGCTGCATGTAGCTCAGGCAGGGGGAACAGATTTATTTCTATAAATGCTGGTTTTAGTTGCAGATTTGCAGCTACTGCTTTCTTTTGGGGTTGACAGAGATGTATATCAGCATTCGTACTGTTTCTTGCCTTACATCCACCCACATCCTCTTTTCTGGGATTTTTCAAAAGACGCAAGTCTTGAAGGAGCAAGTTCTGAGTGTTGGAGCACATGGCTGTCCCTGATATATTGCCTCAGAATCTCCTCCCCTTGAGAGGATGTGTAACTGGAAACTGCACAACAAAGCCCTTGTGGTTGGACTCTTTCCTCAGCTTGGTTTAGCTGCTGAAGTACATCTATCTACAATTTTTTTTTTATGTTAAGCTAGTCAAGAGAAGTGTATTCTTGTTTGAGAGTATGTCAGAATCTGTCCAAAATTACTGAACATCTGTTTGTTTCAGTTATGTTTTTCAAAAGTGTATATATATAAAAAAGAAAAGGCAACAAGAAACATTTATAATGTATATTTGGAGAACTTGTAGGGAAGCTTAGCCATTTCTAATTTTGCTCACACACCTCACCTTGAGTTCAGACACTGTGTCCTTGCCTTGAAAGACCCTCGCAGTTCTGCTCCAAGCTATCTCTCTAACCTCATTCACTTTTGCATTCCTCTGCTTTATGCCACCAACACCTGTCTCAATGCTTCATTTGTCCCTAATCTATCTCCAGGCTGTTTTCCATGCCTGTACATTCCAGCTTGCATTTCTTTGCCAAGTCACAATCCCACTTTCATTAAAGTCCATTTGCAAAAATAAAGAAATACAGCTCTTCCACCAAATTTAAAGTGAATATAGGAAGAATCTAATTTAAAAAACCACCAAAATCATGATCTGAAGTGGTACTGTTTCCTTGGCTCAAATCTGGCTTGCCATTGCCATGACCAGGCAGATGAAAATGCAGAACTTGAGAGATGATCCTATTCATGGAAATGAACCCTGTTTATGTCAAATCTGCTATATCACTTAGTCAGTTGGTTTTACACAAGTAAGTAATTTCAGTATTAGTTTTACATAGGTATTTTCTTAATAGTATTTCCATGACCCATAGATACCAGTGCACCCTAATGAAATTAATATACCATAAGAACAGTAATATTCACCTACCTTTAGCTTAAACATAACACTAATTAGGGCTAGATTCTGCCATAACAAAAGTTGACGATGGAGTAAAATCTCCTCCTAGACAATAAAGGATTTTTATATAGCTATAGGGTTACTAACTCTTAAAATGAGACTGACAAAGTTCAGTTCCAGTCTATGCTTCCCCCTTGTTCCAGAAGCCTTTTGCTAGAGTTGCTGGCTGTTTCTGCTCCAGATAAGGTTGCCTTGCACTCATTCACCAAGACATACAACTGAATGTCTTCCATCAGTACCTGATGTGGCTAACATCTGTCTCATGCAGTCTGATGTCTCAGTCCTGTCCTGGGGAGAGGGACAGATGGAGCACAATGCACTGCCCTGTTTCAATTTGTTCAAATTCTTCCTAAAGTGTAGCTTAAAAGAAAGAAATGGGAAGAAAGGACAAATAAGCAAAGGCATTCTCTACCCACAGCTGTACCGGCTGCTGAATTTGTGAATTATTGCTTGAGGTTGAATGTAATCTCAGTTCACTCCTTACCCCTTTCTACTCACTGGAAAACATCAGCAGCAGGGACATAGAAAGAGCACCTGTACTCTCGCGTCCACAAACACACGTAGGGTGCATTCCATCTACTGCAGACAATATCCAGGCACACTGCAGGGCTGACAACCTAGTGTTTTAATGTTTTATTTGTTTATTAATTATTTACTTATAAAAGTATCATAGTATTTAATGTTTCACTGAAAAATTCATGTTTCACTGAAAATCTGCCCTAAACTTTATTCACTCTGAGATGTGAAAGTGGAGACATAATGCGTAACCGTTAAAAGATTAAAAAACATTCATTGAATTTCACTCAGAAAGACACTCTCTCTTCCCTTTTAATGCTGCAAAGTAGAGTGGCACTACATAGAGAAGGCACTTCACCAGAAGGTTTGTTTCCTAATCCTTTGACAGGCTTCCTATTTTTTTTCATCAGTGTTCTAGAAAATAGCCAAAAAAAAAAAACCTCTGAAACAATATAAGTGCTAAATTTAGCACTGTCAGACAGTATGAGATTAGAGCTATGTGTTGTACTCCAGACTTGGAACTGCTGTCAGAAGTCTTCTAACCAACTCTGCTTAACAAAACTAAAAGACTGATGGGAAAGTTGTTTGGTTTTTCATTCACTTTTTAAAGTTGATTTACTTAGTGGACATTAAATCATTCTTTACAGTTTTGATATGAACACCAAAACCAAAGGAAAACAAAGAAACAACGATTAAAAAAAAAACATAACTTTTAATCTTTCTAGAAGCTCTTTACGAGATTCTAGAAATCACTTTACTGGATTAGGATATTGCATGTTACCTTTCAGAGATGCACAGCAATGTTCCCTAGGATTCGTAGTGTTTGCGCTTTTTTTGCCACTATTCCTTGGGAGATTTACAGGGATGCTTACAGCTATTCCTACCTCATCTGCTATTTTACTTCCAGGTTAAATTTTATTTATCTGTATGAAAATTTATTATTGTCTTCACACAATATTCCATTCTCTCATACATCCTTTTTTCCTTCGTCCTACTAAATGATCACAAAGAAAGCAACAGCTGTACTGAAAGTAGCAGTGGTAGGGAAAGGTCTACATTCTTGTCCAGTTTTCTCACTAAAAATGAGAGATGAGAGAGAAGGAAAAAGAAGGCCATCAAAGAAAATAAGACATAGGAATTTGTATTTTGAAATTAACCAGCTTTGCAGTCTGACCATTATTGTCTGTATGTGTGTAGAAGAATCTCCGTACAAATGATATTGTCTTCTGGGTTGCTTTCAAGGGCAGTTAGAAACGCTGCAGTTCTTTTAAACCCTCCGTAGTGTTAACAAATTCTTTACGACCATTTGTTCTGAATCTTGCTGAAATCAACTGACAGAAAAAAACTTTCCTTTTCTCTTAGAGCACAAATGGAATGTATTTTAACCTTCAGAACAGCCAAATCAAACCAAAGCTTGCTAGCAGAGAAGTTCATGTTCCAGGGAGGTTTAAAAGGAATTTGTAGTCCTAACAAAAATGACAGAAGTGTACAGCTGAAGTGGCAAAGATACTAGACATGGGGTGTTTATTTAGGTTTAATTATTACATACTTTCATCCCTTTAATACTTATTTATCAGAGAAAATATTCTACACTTGATCTGTACTATATTATGGTGAACTATTGTATCAGTGGAGAAGTTTTTTCTTATGTTGAAATGAATTTCCTCAATTTTACTTTGTTTCCATTATCTTTTGGCCTGTCATTGCGCATCACTCTGAAGAATCTAACTCCATCTTCTTAACTCCTTCCTTCAGGTATTTATACACATGCATAAGGTCCCCCAGGGCCTCCTGCTGTCCATGCTCAACAAGCCCAGCTCTTTCAGTCTGTTCACGTAGATCATATGCTCAAAGCCTTTCATCACCTTTCTGGCTCTTCCCTGCAGTTGCTCCAGTATGTTCATGTGCACTGTGAACCAGGGAGCCCAGAATTGAACCCAGCGCTCCAGTTGTGGAGTGTTGATGAGAGGGGAAGGATCACACCCTCAGCCTGCAGGCGATACACTGCTGTTCCTGTTGCAGCCTAGAAGAGGCTGCTGCCCTTGGCCACGAGGATGCATTGTTGGTTTGTGGCTCACTAGGACCACAAGGGCCTTTTCTGAAAAACTGCTTCCCAGCCAGCCAATCCCCCACATGCACAGTTATTCCTTCCCAGATGTTTTTTTTTTTTTTCTCGAGATTGCTGAGATCCTTCTGAATGGCAGTATCACATACAATTCATCAACCATTATTCTCAGTTTTGTATCATCTTCAAATTTGCATTGGTTGCACTCTGTCCCATCATCCAGGTTATTAGTGAAGATCATAAAGCATACTTGTTCTAGTATTAACTGCTGGAGCACACCATTAGTAACTGGCTTCATCCGATCTGATTCTTTCTGATCAGGTGTTCAGTACCAGGCATCTATGACAACACTGCCTATGTTGGTCTGCCCATTCTTGCTGACCAACAAGCTCTCAACGGGCTCATACCTGTCCCAAAGGCAGAGCTCCATGTATCCATGCTTCTCCCTCACATGAAAGGATAGTAATGCTTTCCATCCTCACCTGTCTTTGCTAAATCACTTGTGATGAAACAGAGTAGAACAGTTATTTGTATCCATCCATTCCAGCACCTTCATCACTTGAGCTATCCTACAACATCACAGTGATCCCAGTAAGATACTGTAGTCCTGTACCTGCTTTCAGTCCTTGGATTTCTCCTGTTGGTTTTTCATGCTGCATGCATTTTTTAAAGGTACTTTGGACGGTCACCCAGATGTGCTGATTTCCACTAAAAGGAATGAGATCTTTCCCCACAATGCCATGGTGTAGACGCTTCTTATATTTAAGTGCAGACTCTTATAGAGGACTCCTTTTAGTACTGGCTTATTGTTCACAAGCTGTTCACATTGCCCTGCAAATGTTACCTGCCAACTTTGTCCACCTCTTTCTCATTTAATCACTAGTCATTCCTCCTTTTGGATTAATTTTTTTCATAGTGGCTGGTATGATGCTACATTTTTTTTCTTTAGGAGAGAAACAATGTTGATAACAAACTGATGTTTAGTTATTCCTGAACAGTGGCTGCACAGAGCCAGCGATATTTCAGTTTTTCATGCTACCCTGCCAGCAAGGGGGATGGGACTGCACAAGGAGCTGGGAGGGGACAGAACCAGGACAGCTGACCTCAACTGGCCAAAGGGTATTCCATACTGTATGACATCATGCAGAAACTATAAAACTGGGGAGAGTTGACTGGTGGGTGGTGAGCAATTGTGTTCTGCGTCACTGGTTTTCTGAAGTGATTTAAACTGGTAAATACAATACAACATACAATACAATAATGCAATAGCAGTTATCATTACTATTATTTTTGCCTTTCTTTTCTGTCTTAGTAGTTTTTATTTCAACCCAGGAGTTCTTCTTTTTTCTTTTCTTTGACTCTCTCCCCCATCCCAATAGAATAGAGGACTTAGCACATAACTATGTGGTCCAGGATCCCAGACAGTAGGAGGTTCACATAAGTTATTAAAACAAAATAACGGCTTTACTGACTCAAGTATAACACTTTGTCTGCTTGGCCCACATACTTTAGAAGGCAGTAAATCACACATTTTGGTATCTTCACTCTGAACTATAATGTTCTTGCTAGAGATATTATGAATTTCATCACAATCATAGCTTTCACAGTTGGTAATACACTTCAGTATCTGCAATCTCCTTCCCTCATCCCCATCATTCTTTATTCCTTTTATGCATATCTTGTCTTCTGCCTCTGCTCTTTCACTCATATTTTCTACTCAGCATGTTTTCTATCTCTTTGTTCACTTCCACTTATTTCTCATCTTTTTCTGCTTTGACCATTCTTTTTTGGAGATTGCACCATTTGTTAAGAAGCAGGGCTTCATTCAAACGCACATACTTTCCTTCCTCATATAAAGTACCTAAGGAGATGATCAGTATAGGATTTTAACCAAAAATGGTTACAGTTTTGTACATTTGAAGCAGCCATCAGTAGCCTCATTTCTGAAAGATCGAGTGTTATTTTTCTTTGTTATATTTTCCTTGAAATCAAGGAAAGTGGGCCACTGAGTAATTTTTGTATGTTGTGTATGCTTGAAGTTTGCTGTGCATTGAGAGAAGGCATTTTTATGTGAAGTATAATGGTGTCAATTCAAATGCAATTGCAGCTGGAAATTTTTCCTGAATGAGAGTAGTTTAACAGTCAAAAGGAGATTTTCTGTCTTTTAAGTTCTTTCACTGCTGAAGTTCTTTACAACACATACATGCACCACTTTTTTCTTTTTTTTTTTTTTCCCAGTGGGAAAGCTTATTTTCTCTATTAACTAGACCACTGACATATTTGAATCCAATTTTACTAAAGTTCAGCGAAATATAATATGACTCTTGTCTCTCCTGCCTTCTTAGATACTGTGTTATGTCTTAGACAGCATGTTGATTGCTAGTTTTTTGTATTATGTCCAATTTGTAACTCATTCTGCACAGAAGTTATTGTCTGCATCAAAAGCAAGAGGTGAAAGATGAGGCTCTGTGTCCAGATTATGTATTGTCAGAAGATGACAGATTGTTCAAGAGGTTTTCAGGAAATAGAGGGTAGAATACAAACAATTATGTCATCTTTTCTAGAATGACTGAACTTGCAGTTACAAATCTAAGAAGTTAGCACTGGCTTGTGAGCTGGTGTAAATCATTGTAAATCCTCCTCAGTCAAAGCCATGCTGAGGTAAGGATCATCCTTCTTATCGGGTGGCAGGAAAAAAATGAATTGCTGTGGCAGATTGCACTATCTGCTTTCAGAGATTTTAAAATATTAGCTGCATACAGAGTTTAACCAGAATTTGTACTAACCAGTACCTTTCAAAAGTCAGTATCAAGGTAATGTGCCAAACTTGACTATAACAACCCATTTACAAATTAACTTGAATACATGGAATATGCCAGAACAAAAAATAATGAATAGAAGCGAATACATTTTCACCTTGACATAATGCCACAAGACAGAAGGAAAACAAAGTTAATCTTAAAATGAATTCAGCCCAGCCTACCAATTAATCAAGTGTAGTATCAGATAGGCTTTTGGCATCAAGCATCATGTCCTGCTTCTTACCTAATTCAAAAAATAAATGTCCAATCACATACCTTCCATACCCAGCAAGTGGATTACAGGCAGATACTTGAATTTGGATCTAGATATGAAGGCAGGTCTCAGTCTGGAAGAAAGCCCAATGTGCCTTAATGTCTCTTTTTGTATTCCATTTTTCATCTTTCTACTCCCCTGTCACAGTATCATAGCATCATAGAATGGCTTGGATTGGAAGGAATCTTAAAGATCATCCAGTTCCAACTCCCCACCATGGGCAAGGTTGCCACGCAGTCAGGCTGCCCATCCAACCTGGCCTTGAAAACCTCCAGAGATGGGGCATCCAGAACATCTTGGGGCAACCTGTACCAGTGCCTCACCACCCTCTGAAAAATTTCTGCCTAACATCTAACCTAAATCTCCCCTCTTTTTAATTATAACCATTCCCTCTTGTCCTATCACTGTTTGCCAATGTAAAAATTCAGTCTCCCTCCTGTTTATAAGTTCTGCTCAAGTACTAGAAGTGAGGTTTCCAAGGAGCCTAGAAGTGAGGTTTCCAAGGAGCCTTCTCTTCTCTGGGCTGAACAAGCCCAACTCTGTCAACCTTTTTTCATAAGAGAGGTGCTCCAGCCTTCTGGTCATCTTATTGGCCCTCCTTTGGACCTGCTCTAACAGCTCCACATCTTTCCTCTTTTGGAGTCCCCAGGTCTGGACATAGTACTCCAGACACAGCCTCACAAGGGCAGAGTAGAAGGGGATAGTTTCTTTCCTCTGCCTGCTGGCCACCCCTCTTTTGATGCAGCCCAGGATACGGTTGGCCTTCCAGGCTGCAAGCGCACACTACTTGCTCATATCTAGTTTTTTGTCCATCCCCTTCGCTGCAGGGCTGCTCCCAGTGCGTTCTCAGAGTCTGTACACATATCTGGGATTGTCCTGACCAAAGTGCAACACCTTATACTTGACTTTGTTGAATCTCATTAGATTCTCATGGACCCACTTTTCAAGCTAGTCTGGGTCCCTCTGGATGGCATCCCTTCCTTCTGTTGTGTCAACTGCAACACTCAGCTTGGTGTCATCAGCAAACGTGGTGAGAGTGCGCTCAGACCCACTGTCTAGGTTGTTGAGACGGAAGTTGAAGAGCACTGAACCCAAGACAGACACCTGAGGGACATCACCTGTGACCGGCCTCCACCTGGACATAGAACCAACCATTGACCACAACTCTCTGTCTGCAACCCTCCAACTAATTCTTTATCCACTGAGTAGTCCAGTCTCTTCAATTCAATTTAGAGAAGAGGATGTGATGCTCCACCATGTCAAATGCCTTGCACAAGTCCAGGTGGAACTCAAAGCCCTTTCTTTCCACTTTCCCTAATGGTTTCCTCAGCCTCAACCCCAGCCTAAAGATTTAGCCATGGGCCCAGATTTTACTATAAAAAGAATAATGTCTTTTTTGTTCTGAGTTCCCCACTTACCCAAACTAGGAGCCCATTATGCCTTGGTATTCCCTCTTATCCTACTGCATGCTTCAGATCCATTAAAACAAAACACTAACTCTGTTTCTTGTACCTTTCCCACCCTTCTACTACAGTTTCTGCTAAATCCTCTTCATTCCCTTCCTCCCATTTCCTTATGACTGCCAGAAATCTCAGAAATTAACTTGAACTCACTACTTTACAAGGTGACTGCTGTGAAGCTATGAAGGGGAACATCTTCAAGAGAATGGAGTAAGACTAGAGACACAGGAATCAAAAGGTTCTGCTTGAGGCATCAAACTATAGCCATCCTTACTCTAAAAGCAGTGAGCAGACTGCAGACTGGAAATACAAGGACTAAGTTCATTGTACAGTGGAAGGAATTTTTAAGTATGAGAAAATTGCATGGATTGGCAATGAGCTTTGTCGCTGCTGAAACACATTCCCCTTAGGTAATGTCTTGCTAATTTGTAGTAGTCAGGACTGTGTGACTTGCTACACATTAACTCATTCACCTCCACAGCACCTGGCTTTTGAATGCCTAGTAGAACGCAATATTTTTACAGAAAAGCAAAGTAAAAATGCTGACTGAACACCCCTCTGCTCCACTTTCATGAGACCCCACCTGGAGTACTGTACTGAGCTCTGGGGCCACCGGCATAAGACATAGACCTATTGGAGAAGGTCCTTAGGAGAAGTCATAAGGAAGATCAGAGGGGTAGAGCACCTCTCCTAGAAAGACAGGCTGAGACAGTTGGGGTTGTTCAGTCTGGAGAAAAGAAGGCTCCAGCAAGACCTTATAGCAGCCTTCCAGTACTTAAAGGGGACCTACAGGAAAGATGAGGAGGAACTCTTTATCAAGGTGGGTAGTGATAGGACAATGGAGAATGGTTAAAACTAAAAGAAGGTAGATGTATATTAGTTATAAGGAAGAAATTCTTCACTATGAGAGCGGTGAGGCACAGGAATAGGTTGCCCAGAAAAGCTGTGGATGCCCCATTCCTGGAGGTGTTCAAGGCCACGCTGGATGGGGCTTTGGGCAACACTAACATTCTAAACAGGGCTTTAGCTATTGATCAAAAGTGGAAAGGAAAAATGTAGGCCTTTAGTGTACATCCAAAAAGAAATAAACTAAACCCAGAAATAGTTTTTTTTTCTGCCTAGTAATTATACAACTACATCTTTTATTTATAAAAGTGTTCTGTCCTTGAGCCCTTGGAGTGCCTTGTAAATGCTCAAAACAAAAATGCTGGAAAGAGGCCATAAGAAAAAAAAAGTCCATCGGAGAGAGAGCAAACAAGAATAATGCACTCTAAACTAACATTGCTCTTCAATTCAAGAACTGAATTTGTACTCATGAGTACAGTTATAGTTTATGGGCTTGTTTGGATTTTCGCACTTTCTTTTACAGCAAATTGTCACATGTCCTAACACAAAATGCAAATTCTCAGGAGCAGATAATACGACAAAGTTTATATCAGTTTCTTCTCATTACTAAAGGTAAACTGGATTTAAGTCACTGAGGGGTTGTGGACAAATTATCCAGAAATTCCATGTAGGAAGCTATCAGTGTGTTTTGAGAATAGTTTTTGGGGGAGGGGAAGTGGAGATTGTTTGTTTTGTTTTTTAACTAGCTGGGAATGAAAGCAAGAGAAAATGGGAGGGATGGAGGCAGCTGTGTCTCCCACAGTAGCAAAAAGTTGGATGTAAATATTTACATTAAATTAGGGTGACTTTACATTTGCTCCCATGACTAATAGCTTACCTGCTGCCTCACTCACTGCATAAACTCATTGCTCACGGGTCCATCCTGTAGAAAGAGAAGGTGCAATCAGGGAAATAAAGAGTTTTTGAATGAGCCTGGACAAACCTCTCAATTTAGATTTTCAACAGAATTATATCATATAGGATATATTTGCAGAAAATGATATATGTATTTCAGTCAAGGCCTTGAACAAAATTTGCCCAAGAAGGAGAAAGGTGACTGCCTCTGTGAGCCGCAGTTTCTTGTATAGTGAGTGGATTTGTTCATTTTTCTGTAAGTATTAAATAGTGAAGGGCACATTTACAGTACAGCTGCAAGGCATTTCCCTGAGGAGTGGTAACCCATGTTCAGACCTTTGTGCCAGTCATTAGATAATTGCTTAAAAAAAAAGAACTGCTCCCACAAGAGAAATCTAAGATCTAGCTTAAATAACTGAAAATCAGAAGGGAGAGGACATTCAGATGAAAGATGGGAAATTCAAGCATGAGACTGCAATGAAGCAGTCCTACTAAGATTTAAGATGAACAATGCTAGTCAAGCTAAATGCCTTTACTGTAAAGGTGGCCTTTCTAATTCTATCCCTACAAGACCAGAAAAAGTGCTGTATTCCATCCTGCATTCCCGTGAGGGAAGCAAGGAGTACTCACACATCAGTAATGACATGGTTTTAAAAATATCTGTAACAGTTGGACAAGAGACTGGACGATACAGACACATCTTTGAATCAAATTCTTCAGAGCAGATTTCAATAAATGTGAGTGGGACTTACATTTTGATAGCACAAATGTACAAGGACAAAAGACGCTTCCCACTCAATGTCCTTTGGATTAATGTGAATGGTTCCCTAAGAGAATATAAACTATAATTGATGCTAGGGAATCCAGCTGGAATGAGAACAGCTTTCTAAAAGTCTTTTAAAATTGCATTACTTTTATTTTTCAGCAGTGCTATAGAATTATTAATTAAAAAGCTCACTTCTCAAATGAAGTTTTTAGGAAGCAGAAATGAAAAATCATAAAATATTTTCAGAATCAATAATTGCAATTAAATTCTATTTAATTACAGTAATTATTACTGCTTTGGATTATTAAATTCAAAGGATTAAGTGACATAAGCTATTAAATTTTTTTCACAGCAAATGCTGAATGCATTTTCTATCACTTTGTGTTAGCTAGGTGATCAATTAGTTGGTCCTACTTGGAGTTATCTTAAAACTCCCCCAAATTACATGTCCACATCTCTTTTCTTTGAAATCTAGATTATTCAGTATTCTCAAAATCTAGCTGTCTTAATATAAAGCCTGCTCTGAATGTAATGCCTGCAATATTATTCTGTTGGCCCACAACGTCAGAGATGGATGTTTGATGGTGTCGCAGTAGAGGCTGAACCTTATCACCAATGTTCCATTACACATTGTTACCATGTGAGAGGTGGTAGCAGAGGGGCAGTCTGGCAAATGGCGTCTGACGTGGAAGTGTGTATGGAGCAAAGGTCTGTCACTGAATTCCTCCATGAGGAAAAAATGGCATCCATAGACATTCATCGACGCTTGCTGAACAGCTACGAAGACCAAACAGTGGATGTCAGCATAGTAAGGGGTGGGTGGTTCATTTCAGCAGTGGCGACAGCAACGTGAAAGACAAGCCATGTTCCAGATGGCCATGCAGATTTTCAGAAGTGCAGCATACCAGCTCTTGTTCATTGCTGGCAAAGATGCATAGTTAATGGTGGTGACTACGTACAGAAATAGTACATTGTAACTGAGAATTTACTCTATCAAATAGTGTTATTGTGCTCTTTATATCTGTTGAAGTTTCCATGGAAATAAATAGAAGGCATTACTTTTAGAGCAATCTACCTATTATTCTGTGTGACTTATAAATCCTTAGATATCAAAGGACGGTGGAATACATCTTTCATATCTTTCGATTTTTCAGTTGTTAATGTTGGCTTAAAGCACTACTGCAATACTATGTCCATAAAGCTTTCTTTAGGAAATTTGAATTAAATTAATCAGGAGTGTTTACTTGTGGTAAAGAAGGTAATAGAACAAAATTTTGTGTAGGCTGAGTACCTTCCGTGTGATTATATGACTATAATTAGTTAAATTAAAGCTAATGAACTGTGGATTAGCATTTGAAAATCCAGTTAACAAGTTCTTTCCTGTCAGAAGATTGCTCAGAGTTAATTCAATTGAAGCAGTTTTACCATATCAGAACTGTTTTACCATATCAGAGTATGTACATCATGCTCATAGATTAACTTGTGAAAAGAGATGGATAGCATTGACTTAATCCCAATAAGATTCAAGTTCTGTAGAAATACAACACTTGTTTCTCAAAATATTCTTTCACATTAAACAATCAACGTATTGGCTATGTGCTAGTATTTTTTAAAAAGATTTTCAGCCAGTAGTTACACACTTTTCATGGACTTACCGGTGCTCATTGGGATGCTGGGAGGTCTATGAATTCTTTTTATGAGTGTCTTGTACCACATTCATCACAGTTAAGCACAGTTCAAAAGCACTTTAACTGGTAGTTATAAATGGTAGTTAACTGCCATTTATAGCATAAACATGGCTCATTCTATTTCAAATCCCGTATCAAGAGAGGCAATTGTCTTCTGCTATAACATGCTTTTGCAGGATGTTGACCTGTTTGATCTTCTCTTTATGTCAGTCCATATCTCCAGACAAATCCTAAGGAATCTACTATCATGCAGGCCAACTTTACCCTTTCTCTTTTTGTAATTTTGTACACTTATTACTTTTTAGAAAATGTGTTATGCCTGAGAAGAAAAGCAATCTACTACAGTTCCAAATTGCTGAGTAATCTGGAGCACATACAGTGCAAGAAAACTTTCCAAAAATGCATTTTTAGATAATACGCTGGCCATGTGAGAGACCGTATAGAAATAACAGATCTACTCTTGAAAAAAGGCAAGAGTCAGCTGCCTGTCTGATATTTGGATGCAGATGAGATCACAGAAATCAAAAATGTTGAAGGAATTCAGTGGGTTTTACTGCAACTACTGACTACAGAAATGGAATAAAAAGGATTATGTAAAATTAGAAGCTGCAGGAATCTGAAAACTCTGTACCCATAGTAATGATTTCTTTTTATTTAACGCAATAGAATTTGTAAAAGTTAGTAAATAACTGTGAACTGTTTATCAGTCTAGACTATGTGAAGTGAAAATATTAAGAAATCAGGTATCATGGGACTGCGCCTGAATACAGAAAGAATTTCTGCAATTTTTTCATCCTATTTCCATAAATATAACTTTATAAAAGTATAGCCATTGATTATAAATGAATTTCAGCCCTTACATACTGAACAAAATTATTTTTATGATGCTGTATCTCTAGTATTAATATTCAGGACCAGTTTTTGAAACATGCAGAATCCCAGAGCCAAGACACAAAACATTAAAGAAAATTGTAAATCTGCATGCTTTAATACATTAATAATACACGTGAACATTTTTGCACTGAAAGACCAGTTTGCCTAACCACTTATGGTAATTCTGTTTTCATATCAAGGGCTATAATTTTGCATGGTTTGGAGATATTTCTGCTTTCATAATCAGATCTTCTGTATCTATTCATTGTGTGCAAAAAAAAAAAAAAAGTTTCTTTCAATAAAAAAAGTTTTAGGGCTTACAAAATACTTTTAAAAGTCAGTACAATAATGAAGTGAAAAAACTCAAGTCCGCAAAGTAATAGACTATAATTTCAAACCAAAGCACTAGTTATTCTTTTAACTCCTTTAACAGGTCTAAAATCATATTTATTCTCCTTTTCATAACAATTCTGTTTTTAACAAAACAAAGAACTCAAGAGGTTCCTAAACAGATTAATGAGTCAGTGCCTCTGTCATTCTCAAGATGAAATCAAGTTTCAGGCTTTTATGTCCCTAGCAATCTTGAGGGAAATCTTTGAATGTCTCAAAATAGAAACTGTGGCAGAAGTTTCTATCAAAGCTCCATCCATATAAGCAGGTGCAGGTTTGTCAATAGATCTGACATGTGATTCGTGATATGTGAATTGGTACACGATTTATGCCTGTAACTTGGTTGAAGGAGCATCTGTTTGTCTTTTCAACCCATACTGCAGAACTTCATAAAAAATGAATGCAAATAAGCTTGGTAATACACAATTTAATACTTAAGCTTTTAGCTTTAGGTTTCAGCTTGGGATTCTTCTCAGGTAACTTTCATTGTACTGGATTATAGATCTGGGTATGGGTATTTTAGGTAAGTGGTAGAAGTTTGCAGTAACTGAAGAAGGAAGAGAGCATCTCATGAAGGCTCCTGTTCTTTTTATTACCATCTGGAAGTATCAGTTTCTCTTCCCTGATTAAAAAGGGAGCATACGTAACTAAAGCTGATGGAGCAACTAATTTAAGATGTTCAAAATGATGTGAAACAGAGGCAGCACTTAGGGTCTGATAGCGTCTCACACAGAATCAGTGAAGTTTACACTGCATTAGCTTTACATTGTATTTGTTCCCAATAAGCTCAATAAGAGATATTGTCTTGCTTTCTGTTTACCCACTAGCATTTGGGCTTTGTGAATTACTGAGTATAGAACTTACTAAAACATAATGAAGTAATCAAAACTGTTAAGAGAGTAGGAAAAAAAAGTAAAATTAATAGGTAAGTAATTTACAGAATCACAGGGGTTGGAAGGGACCTCTGGAGACCATCTTGTCCAACCCCCTGCTAAAGCAGGTTCCTTACAGTAGGTTGCACAGGAAAGCATCCAGGGGGGTTTTGTATATCTCCAGAGAAGGAGACCCCACTGCTTCTCTGGGCATCCTCTTCTAGAGCCTGAGGCTTTGTTACCCCCAAAGTAAAAAGGTTTTTCCTCATTTATTCTAAATTTTCTCATTAACTCTAAATTGTTTTAATATTATTTCAGTGTTCTGAAAAAAAATATTAAAATTACATAAGCCAGAGATCAGTGGATGCAAAAGATCCTTACTTTTCATTTGTTTTGTAGCATACATAGTTTCACTGCTTTTCCCTAATGTGGAGACTACTATTTTTAAGAGCGATGAGAAACCAGATTTTAATGCCAGCCTTTCCATTTCAAGCATTCAGGTCCATCAGAAGGGTTTAAAAGGGTATTTTAAGATTTTTCTCCTGTAACAAGGAGAGGTATTAGTAATTTTGTCTATCTTTATTTTGTATTGCAATGCACCTGTTTTTTTAAGAATGGAAAAGGAAATCTATCTCTCTGTTCCTGTCTTACAAACACCCCCAACAAATTTCTAACAAGAGTTTGGAGGCATGCCATTGATTATTAAAACTATTTCTCCTAGCAAAATTGTATAAAGATAGTAAACACCACCACAATATTTAGGCCCAGTTCTATTAAGAAGTAATGTATTGTGAAGTTCAGGGATGGGAATTTCAGGCATTTTAAGAAATCTGGCTTCCTGAATTTGAACACTTCTTGTTCTGTATGTAAGTTGTATTTCCTGTGCATGGTAAAACACAGTACATAAACTCGCGTATTAAAGCTGCCTAAATGTTCCTAGGCTGAAAATAGCACCATTATTTAAATGCTACACAGGGAAGAAACTGATCAGTCCTGCACTTCAAGGCCAGTTAACTTAATGCTTATTTTTACTAAAGAAACACACCACCATTGCTTACCATATATAAGCATGGCACCATGCTGACCTGTGTGGTCTCAAAATCGTTGTAGAGTTCAATCAAGGAGACAGCATGCCTTTGGTTTGTGCAGTTAAACAAGGAAATAAATTTAGAAACGCAAGAAAACTTAAATCTGATCCTGAATTAAGTCCCATCTGCATGGGACTTAAATTCATAACCTGGTAACCATCACATGGTGATTTAAAAGTCTATGGTCCTTTTTGAGGGTGGACAACTTGAATCACTCTTTCCCTTAACTATGCTGGAGTGCAAAAGGGATGGATACAATCTGTATGCATTTGGCTAGTGCTCTAGTACTTATCATCTAAGCAGTAAGTTACTCAGGCTCAAGGTGTTCCTCATCCTTAATTTCTGGCTTGAGGAAAAGTCAAAGTTACTTTGGCACAGGAGAATACAGTGTTTCTAAAATTACAAAAAAAAAAAAAAAAAAAAAAAAAAAAAAAAAAAAAAGAGCAAAAGACAAGAATGTCCATCTTTTGAGTCATGATCCTAAGTCTGCTGTTAAGCACAGTGAAATCCAAACCAAACATACTTCTTCCCAAACAAGTCAAATCTGATACATTAAAAGATTTTTTAGAGACTGAAGAAGGGAAACAGTCGTAGTTGTAATACTACATTTCTTTGCAGTAAATAGTTTGTGTCTTCCATTTTAATCTGTTCAGAAAATTTGTCAGTTTAAGTGAACAGCTCATTTGTAGCTGAAAGTAAAATAAAGCTAAAATAAATGGCTAGTAAATTGTAATAGTCATTTACAGAAACTAAGAAAGTCTCTTCCAAATATAAAATATTTTGCTCCAGTAATATTCAAAAGGCTCAGCAGTATAAGGTTAACTGCTTTACCAGGAGCTAAAGAAGAGTCAGTTGCTCCCTATTTAATTGTAAACTGGATCATTTGTGAAGCGATCCAGATACACGATTACAAATGTAGATTTGGTCATGTTCTACCACTCCTAATTTTTGGACAAAGAAATCCTCTGTTCTTTCTAAATTTTGTAAAGCCTTAGCAGGAAAATGTAATTAAAAACTGCAGTGAGAATAATCACTGAAATTTAATTCTTCTTATTATAAAAATGTATATTCAAAATGTGTCTAAAAATCATGAGCAGTGAAATCAAGCTGAACTCTAAGGCAGTGACCCTCGTTCTGATTTGAAGAGCTGTACTGAAAAATCTGATGTAAAAGCTACACCGAGGCAAAAGTTTCAGATACTCATAAAAATACATTTGTTTCTGTGAAAGAATATTTTTCATTATTCTGTTTCTTTGCTGTAATCATTAATCAGGTATAAATTTCTGGAAAATACTATTCCATCAGAATCTATGGCAAAACTCTATTTTTGTCTGCACAATTTTATATGCAGTGCTGATGTTTTCAACTTCTGTCACATTTTTATACATAGAATACGGAAAATTTTATACTGCTTACTAAATATGAACTGAGTAGTAAAGAAGTTAATTGCAAAAAAAACAGATTATCTGTTTCTGAAAATGACTTTATGGTAGTAGAAACAGTGAAAGAACTAATGAACTATTTCTCTATTGTACTGTGAGTCAGATTTCCTAACATCTTAAACTGTAATCTTTAATTGAAGTGGGCTTGTTATTGTTGTTGTTGTTTTTTCTCTTTGGGAGGCATTTGTAACTTATCTGCCTTTCCTGCATGGGTTTTCTAATGTCTGATTAGTGATTAATTCATACTTTATTCACATCCTCACTGGATATATTAATGGGTTGTTCATATTTAGCAGTAGTCATTAAAACTTTTTTGAAGAACTCATTATACTTGATATCATTATTTCTCTATCAAATTTGGTAGACTTTGGACAATGAGTTCAAAAGTTGATTGGGAATTGACAAAAACATTCATCACTTTTACAGCAAGCTCTTTCTTGCAATAATTGCCAAAGAAATGTGAAACTGAGGATAAGTGAGAAACTGCAGAAAAATCAGGATTTTGTTCAGTTTCCCTAAAGTGGAATTAATCAGTAAAACCACTTTATAGTTTTTCAAACTGAATAGGCAGTACCTTATGAGTAGCAAAATACTTTCATCTGATCACTGAAGTCAGTAAATGTGTTGAGGCACGTGTCATCCCAGCTGGCTCTGGCTATGCCTGCCACCACAACTGTAACATAAATGCTGAGACAGCAAATCAGATCTTTCAGAAGGTCTCAGGATGGCCTACAAAACTGAAATCAGTGAGAATATAGTAGTCAGTAAATTCCAGGTGAGACATTTTCAGAAGCGTTCCAAATGATGAGGATTTTTGTGTCATTTCTACTTTCTCCTCCATCAGGAAGCAGATGTTTTCAGACAATCAAGAAAATATTTAATATATTGACTGACCACTACTTTCTGCCTCGCTGAAATTTAAGGATACCACTATATGAAAGAAGAATTGAAAATGAGATTATTATTTAAAGAATAATCTGGAATAAAAGGAAGAGGAATTCCTTTGTTTTAATGGAGAAAAAAAAAAAAGGAAAATACTGCAATTACTACTTCTATGTCTTTTCAGTTTAATATGTATGCAGTATATATATAGTATAGACCAGAATAAAACCAACTAAAAAGTAAAACTTACTCTCCTACCACTTCCCTCTTTGTATAAAATATAATAGTTTTTTTGTAACAACAGAAGTTTCAAGGGCAGCATGTTTGTTTTCCAAGGCATGTACACATTTCCTTAATGAATACCAAAAATAGAAGGATTCAGGAGTTGCACAGAATTTAAATCATATTCCTAATGACAAATCAAATTTTAAGGAAACTATGGAACAACTAAAGGTTATCTCCAATCACCCTTATCTGAACAAAAGAAAAGTGATTAAATCTCTGATATAAACTCTTAAATCTCTTTGAAGAGCTAGAGTTGTGTACACATCAAACTACATAAAAATACTGTACTGCTTATTTCAGGAGAATTAATAAGCATTGACTTAAGTTTGACTTAAGACATTGTCCTCGTCTTCAAGGTGTTATGGTTCAGACCCCCTTGGGCATAAGTGTTTTCTGCTAGAGAGGTGATCAAAATTATTTTTCTTCCCAGACAGATAAATGTGCAAAAGATTGCATCATGTGTGAAACAAATGAGTCCAGCTGAACCCATACCCATGATATACAGATTTGTTTATTCAGGCTTTATGTGCAGGGAGATGGTTACTATGTTTCTGGGTTCGTGAACATCTGGAAAATCAGCAGGTTACCACTGATTAATGGGAAAAGAACTATCATCTCATATGTTGTTTACAGAACATACAGGGTTCAGCCAAAGAACAGTTAGGCGGGACATCTGATCAGCGCAAGAAAGGAGGAATGGGAGATAGGACAAAGGCCTGGCTCCTTTGGACATATGCCTTTCAATGCTACTGTCATTTCATCAGCAACTTTTCACTGTTTTCAATAACTTCTTCTGGGCTGTTCATGTGAATAACATGAGTAGGCTACCACTCTGAATTGATTAGTTTGCACCTTCAAGGTAATTAGCTCCTTATGTTCCTTTGCTAGAGGCAATTTGTGCAATATTCCAGGCAGCTAGACAGTTGTCTTCCCTTCTGTCCATATCCCTTTTAGGTTGCCCTGGAAGGTAAATTGTGCTCTAGAATTACTGCTACTCAAATAGGTGAATGAAATTATACTTTTAGGGGAGAAATCAAAATCTGAAGTGCCGCTATGAATCTGTTTGCTCCTGCCTCTATTACTGAGATACTTCTTTTCTGAGGTCTACTTCTCATTTAAGTCTTTATTTGCATAGACTACCTATTTCACTGATAATGACTGAGAAAGGATTAAAAAGTATAGATTGGGTAATATTAGGACTCAACTTGAGGATCTAAGTATTTAATAAGTTAAGATCTTCTGCTTTGATTTTGATTGTTTTGATTTTGATTTTTAAAGTTACAAACTTAGTTATATAGCTGTAAGTTTATTCTCTTACACTCTCTTTAGGAGACTTTCACCTTATATCCTTCCAGGAATGGAAAGAGTTACTACTAAGGCTGTTTAAAATAGTTGTTTCACTATGGTTATAGTAGCACAGAAACAGAAAACTCTATTACAATGTAAACTTCTGGAGGAGGGCAAATTGATTTTGCTTTCATGGTAAACAGCATGGGTAGGTCACCTATAGAGGTTTAAAGGAAGTGTTTGTAATTATAACAGTCACTGAATTGCAATTTCTCAAAAATTACATTATGAATCAAATTAAAGGTGTCATCAAAATTGTTGAGATTTAATAAGAGAAGATATCTCAAAGTGAGGTCATTCTCACTGGAAATGGTAATACCAGTACATTAAAATCAAGGTCACTTTTATGTAAAGTTAATCACATAAATCCCTCAAATATGTCTGTTATGATAAAGCATGTTATGGTTCTTTGCACTGAATAACTTTTTTATTAGCATTATAACTAAAAATCTATTAAAATATAATATGAGATTGTTATTAAAAAAAGACCTTTCTATGTCACTATTTTCAGGTTTCTTTTCTTAACACACATTACATGTCATAGACTCAATGCAAAACATGTCTTACATGATATTTTCTTCACAATATCTCCTCTTATAGTACAATCAACTGAAAAACGGAATTCATAAATTTGGTTTTGCTGTGAAAGACACTTCTTTTTATTCACACTTTAAGCAATATGGAAAGAAGATAACCACAATGTCTCTGTAAAAATCTACTAAACAAAACACACTTCATTTAATCACTAACTTGTTATTTTTTTCATAGAAGTTTTGAGTAAAAATACTAAATACACTGCCTGATTGTTAATGCATATCATGTCAAATGAGCATTATGCACCTATTCCTAGAAATCATTTTGAGAAGATCTTTAATCCTTGCAGTAATATTAATGTGGATTTTTGTTATGAAAATTGTTATAAAGACAGCGCAAAAGTGTAACTATAGTCTAAGGAATGATTGCAGAGCTTTCTTTTTTTCTTTTATCCAAGATTACTTTGTTGACATGACCAACCAGCTGTAGATGTTCAAAGTATTGTCCAAGGAAGGGAAGAACAAAAGTAAACTATAAGTTTTGCACAAATTTTCTAGGGTTTTTAGGGAAATAGCGCTGTAGATTTTTCACTGAGAACAGACAGTTCAGAACATCATAAAATGTTTTGACAGTACATCTTTAAATGGGAAATCTTCTAGGAAAATTACTCAAGACACTCATCTAAACAGTAGAGTAAACCAAGTCTAAATTACTCCATGTTTTCTACTGTGTCATCTATGCACTCAGCAAAATCTTTTTTTTAATCCTTAGTGAAAAATTGCTATAACTACACTGTGTAGATTTCTGTTCTTTGTTTCTCAAATGGCTTGTTATTCTGCAAACTCTAACTGATGGTCATGATGTCTATTACTATCTATTACTATGCATGCCTTACAGAGTGATAGCCAGCAAATGAAAAGCATAAGAACCTAGCTTTAGTAGTTCAACTGAGACAGCTGTGGAAGTCAATGGGATTCCAATGGAAAATCTGGCACTCAGTTCCTAGTACTCAGCGAACTCATAGTCTCAAACTACAAAAGGGATTGATAACTACCTCTAAAGCATAGGGGAATTCAAAGGTTACACTGTGTGATTTTAAGATGCTTCTAGAAGGGGTAAATTCCTTTCCAATAACTGTCAAGACATTGTTTTAGATTGTCTTAAAAAAAATATTTAGATGTTTCTTCTTCTATTGTTTTCAATCTTCTCCCTTTGTTTTCTTGATGACTTATTTCATTAATTCCTTGCCTATCTCTTTCTATGCCCATCCTTGTCTCTTTCCTCATAGTACCTGAGAAAAACTAGAAGGGAGAGTCAGGGCAGGGGGCATGACCAGGCTCTGAGTGCACATCCAGGAGAAAAGAGTGCACCTCAAGTAAGATCCAAACAGCTGGATGTGTCTCATGCTTGATAAACGTATTGTTTCTCTTCTTTACATATGAAAAGATATGCCAGAAGTTTTTTTCATTTTGAAATCATTAGTCTTCATTCCAGATGACCACATCTTTCTTTCTACCTCCCCTCCTCCCA